>NC_090793.1:20950000-21042500 GCF_040054535.1 Antennarius striatus | reverse complement strand
CCCCTCTAACCCCTAACCCCTAACCCCCCTAACCCCTCTAACCCCTAACCCCTAACCCCCCTAACCCCTCTAACCCCTAACCCCTAACCCCCTAACCCCTCTAACCCCTAACCCCTAACCCCCCTAACCCCTCTAACCCCTAACCCCTAACCCCCCTAACCCCTCTAACCCCTAACCCCTAACCCCCCTAACCCCTCTAACCCCTAACCCCTAACCCCCCTAACCCCTCTAACCCCTAACCCCTAACCCCCCTAACCCCTCTAACCCCTAACCCCTAACCCCCCTAACCCCTCTAACCCCTAACCCCTAACCCCCCTAACCCCTCTAACCCCTAACCCCTAACCCCCCTAACCCCTCTAACCCCTAACCCCTAACCCCCCTAACCCCTCTAACCCCTAACCCCTAACCCCCCTAACCCCTCTAACCCCTAACCCCTAACCCCCCTAACCCCTCTAACCCCTAACCCCTAACCCCCCTAACCCCTCTAACCCCTAACCCCTAACCCCCCTAACCCCTCTAACCCCTAACCCCTAACCCCCCTAACCCCTCTAACCCCTAACCCCTAACCCCCCTAACCCCTCTAACCCCTAACCCCTAACCCCCCTAACCCCTCTAACCCCTAACCCCTAACCCCCCTAACCCCTCTAACCCCTAACCCCTAACCCCCCTAACCCCTCTAACCCCTAACCCCTAACCCCCCTAACCCCTCTAACCCCTAACCCCTAACCCCCCTAACCCCTCTAACCCCTAACCCCTAACCCCCCTAACCCCTCTAACCCCTAACCCCTAACCCCCCTAACCCCTCTAACCCCTAACCCCTAACCCCCCTAACCCCTCTAACCCCTAACCCCTAACCCCCCTAACCCCTCTAACCCCTAACCCCTAACCCCCCTAACCCCTCTAACCCCTAACCCCTAACCCCCCTAACCCCTCTAACCCCTAACCCCTAACCCCCCTAACCCCTCTAACCCCTAACCCCTAACCCCCCTAACCCCTCTAACCCCTAACCCCTAACCCCCCTAACCCCTCTAACCCCTAACCCCTAACCCCCCTAACCCCTCTAACCCCTAACCCCTAACCCCCCTAACCCCTCTAACCCCTAACCCCTAACCCCCCTAACCCCTCTAACCCCTAACCCCTAACCCCCCTAACCCCTCTAACCCCTAACCCCTAACCCCCCTAACCCCTCTAACCCCTAACCCCTAACCCCCCTAACCCCTCTAACCCCTAACCCCTAACCCCCCTAACCCCTCTAACCCCTAACCCCTAACCCCCCTAACCCCTCTAACCCCTAACCCCTAACCCCCCTAACCCCTCTAACCCCTAACCCCTAACCCCCCTAACCCCTCTAACCCCTAACCCCTAACCCCCCTAACCCCTCTAACCCCTAACCCCTAACCCCCCTAACCCCTCTAACCCCTAACCCCTAACCCCCCTAACCCCTCTAACCCCTAACCCCTAACCCCCCTAACCCCTCTAACCCCTAACCCCTAACCCCCCTAACCCCTCTAACCCCTAACCCCTAACCCCCCTAACCCCTCTAACCCCTAACCCCTAACCCCCCTAACCCCTCTAACCCCTAACCCCTAACCCCCCTAACCCCTCTAACCCCTAACCCCTAACCCCCCTAACCCCTCTAACCCCTAACCCCTAACCCCCCTAACCCCTCTAACCCCTAACCCCTAACCCCCCTAACCCCTCTAACCCCTAACCCCTAACCCCCCTAACCCCTCTAACCCCTAACCCCTAACCCCCCTAACCCCTCTAACCCCTCTAACCCCTCTAACCCCTAACCCCCTAACCCCTCTAACCCCTCTAACCCCTAACCCCTAACCCCTCTAACCCCTCTAACCCCTAACCCCTCTAACCCCTCTAACCCCTCTAACCCCTCTAACCCCTCTAACCCCTCTAACCCCTAACCCCTCTAACCCCTCTAACCCCTCTAACCCCTAACCCCTCTAACCCCTCTAACCCCTCTAACCCCTCTAACCCCTCTAACCCCTCTAACCCCTCTAACCCCTCTAACCCCTCTAACCCCTCTAACCCCTCTAACCCCTCTAACCCCTCTAACCCCTCTAACCCCTAACCCCTCTAACCCCTCTAACCCTCTAACCCCTCTAACCCCTCTAACCCCTAACCCCTCTAACCCCTCTAACCCCTAACCCCTCTAACCCCTCTAACCCCTCTAACCCCTAACCCCTCTAACCCCTCTAACCCCTAACCCCTCTAACCCCTCTAACCCCTCTAACCCCTCTAACCCCTCTAACCCCTCTAACCCCTCTAACCCCTCTAACCCCTCTAACCCCTCTAACCCCTCTAACCCCTACCCCTCTAACCCCTCTAACCCCTACCCCTCTAACCCCTCTAACCCCTACCCCTCTAACCCCTCTAACCCCTACCCCTCTAACCCCTCTAACCCCTACCCCTCTAACCCCTCTAACCCCTACCCCTCTAACCCCTCTAACCCCTACCCCTCTAACCCCTCTAACCCCTACCCCTCTAACCCCTCTAACCCCTACCCCTCTAGCCCCTCTAACCCCTACCCCTCTAGCCCCTCTAACCCCTACCCCTCTAGCCCCTCTAACCCCTACCCCTCTAGCCCCTCTAACCCCTACCCCTCTAGCCCCTCTAACCCCTACCCCTCTAGCCCCTCTAACCCCTACCCCTCTAGCCCCTCTAACCCCTACCCCTCTAGCCCCTCTAACCCCTACCCCTCTAGCCCCTCTAACCCCTACCCCTCTAGCCCCTCTAACCCCTACCCCTCTAGCCCCTCTAACCCCTACCCCTCTAGCCCCTCTAACCCCTACCCCTCTAGCCCCTCTAACCCCTACCCCTCTAGCCCCTCTAACCCCTACCCCTCTAACCCCTCTAACCCCTACCCCTCTAACCCCTCTAACCCCTACCCCTCTAACCCCTCTAACCCCTACCCCTCTAACCCCTCTAACCCCTACCCCTCTAACCCCTCTAACCCCTACCCCTCTAACCCCTCTAACCCCTACCCCTCTAACCCCTCTAACCCCTACCCCTCTAACCCCTCTAACCCCTACCCCTCTAACCCCTCTAACCCCTACCCCTCTAACCCCTCTAACCCCTACCCCTCTAACCCCTCTAACCCCTACCCCTCTAACCCCTCTAACCCCTACCCCTCTAACCCCTCTAACCCCTACCCCTCTAACCCCTCTAACCCCTACCCCTCTAACCCCTCTAACCCCTACCCCTCTAACCCCTCTAACCCCTACCCCTCTAACCCCTCTAACCCCTACCCCTCTAACCCCTCTAACCCCTACCCCTCTAACCCCTCTAACCCCTACCCCTCTAACCCCTCTAACCCCTACCCCTCTAACCCCTCTAACCCCTACCCCTCTAACCCCTCTAACCCCTACCCCTCTAACCCCTCTAACCCCTACCCCTCTAACCCCTCTAACCCCTACCCCTCTAACCCCTCTAACCCCTACCCCTCTAACCCCTCTAACCCCTACCCCTCTAACCCCTCTAACCCCTACCCCTCTAACCCCTCTAACCCCTACCCCTCTAACCCCTCTAACCCCTACCCCTCTAACCCCTCTAACCCCTACCCCTCTAACCCCTCTAACCCCTACCCCTCTAACCCCTCTAACCCCTACCCCTCTAACCCCTCTAACCCCTACCCCTCTAACCCCTCTAACCCCTACCCCTCTAACCCCTCTAACCCCTACCCCTCTAACCCCTCTAACCCCTACCCCTCTAACCCCTCTAACCCCTACCCCTCTAACCCCTCTAACCCCTACCCCTCTAACCCCTCTAACCCCTACCCCTCTAACCCCTCTAACCCCTACCCCTCTAACCCCTCTAACCCCTACCCCTCTAACCCCTCTAACCCCTACCCCTCTAACCCCTCTAACCCCTACCCCTCTAACCCCTCTAACCCCTACCCCTCTAACCCCTCTAACCCCTACCCCTCTAACCCCTCTAACCCCTACCCCTCTAACCCCTCTAACCCCTACCCCTCTAACCCCTCTAACCCCTACCCCTCTAACCCCTCTAACCCCTACCCCTCTAACCCCTCTAACCCCTACCCCTCTAACCCCTCTAACCCCTACCCCTCTAACCCCTCTAACCCCTACCCCTCTAACCCCTCTAACCCCTACCCCTCTAACCCCTCTAACCCCTACCCCTCTAACCCCTCTAACCCCTACCCCTCTAACCCCTCTAACCCCTACCCCTCTAACCCCTCTAACCCCTACCCCTCTAACCCCTCTAACCCCTACCCCTCTAACCCCTCTAACCCCTACCCCTCTAACCCCTCTAACCCCTACCCCTCTAACCCCTCTAACCCCTACCCCTCTAACCCCTCTAACCCCTACCCCTCTAACCCCTCTAACCCCTACCCCTCTAACCCCTCTAACCCCTACCCCTCTAACCCCTCTAACCCCTACCCCTCTAACCCCTCTAACCCCTACCCCTCTAACCCCTCTAACCCCTACCCCTCTAACCCCTCTAACCCCTACCCCTCTAACCCCTCTAACCCCTACCCCTCTAACCCCTCTAACCCCTACCCCTCTAACCCCTCTAACCCCTACCCCTCTAACCCCTCTAACCCCTACCCCTCTAACCCCTCTAACCCCTACCCCTCTAACCCCTCTAACCCCTACCCCTCTAACCCCTCTAACCCCTACCCCTCTAACCCCTCTAACCCCTACCCCTCTAACCCCTCTAACCCCTACCCCTCTAACCCCTCTAACCCCTACCCCTCTAACCCCTCTAACCCCTACCCCTCTAACCCCTCTAACCCCTACCCCTCTAACCCCTCTAACCCCTACCCCTCTAACCCCTCTAACCCCTACCCCTCTAACCCCTCTAACCCCTACCCCTCTAACCCCTCTAACCCCTACCCCTCTAACCCCTCTAACCCCTACCCCTCTAACCCCTCTAACCCCTACCCCTCTAACCCCTCTAACCCCTACCCCTCTAACCCCTCTAACCCCTACCCCTCTAACCCCTCTAACCCCTACCCCTCTAACCCCTCTAACCCCTACCCCTCTAACCCCTCTAACCCCTACCCCTCTAACCCCTCTAACCCCTACCCCTCTAACCCCTCTAACCCCTACCCCTCTAACCCCTCTAACCCCTACCCCTCTAACCCCTCTAACCCCTACCCCTCTAACCCCTCTAACCCCTACCCCTCTAACCCCTCTAACCCCTACCCCTCTAACCCCTCTAACCCCTACCCCTCTAACCCCTCTAACCCCTACCCCTCTAACCCCTCTAACCCCTACCCCTCTAACCCCTCTAACCCCTACCCCTCTAACCCCTCTAACCCCTACCCCTCTAACCCCTCTAACCCCTACCCCTCTAACCCCTCTAACCCCTACCCCTCTAACCCCTCTAACCCCTACCCCTCTAACCCCTCTAACCCCTACCCCTCTAACCCCTCTAACCCCTACCCCTCTAACCCCTCTAACCCCTACCCCTCTAACCCCTCTAACCCCTACCCCTCTAACCCCTCTAACCCCTACCCCTCTAACCCCTCTAACCCCTACCCCTCTAACCCCTCTAACCCCTACCCCTCTAACCCCTCTAACCCTACCCCCTACCCCTCTAACCCCTACCCCTCTAACCCCTACCCCTCTAACCCCTACCCCTCTAACCCCTCTAACCCCTACCCCTCTAACCCCTACCCCTCTAACCCCTCTAACCCCTACCCCTCTAACCCCTACCCCTCTAACCCCTACCCCTCTAACCCCTCTAACCCCTACCCCTCTAACCCCTACCCCTCTAACCCCTCTAACCCCTACCCCTCTAACCCCTACCCCTCTAACCCCTACCCCTCTAACCCCTACCCCTCTAACCCCTACCCCTCTAACCCCTACCCCTCTAACCCCTACCCCTCTAACCCCTACCCCTCTAACCCCTACCCCTCTAACCCCTACCCCTCTAACCCCTACCCCTCTAACCCCTACCCCTCTAACCCCTACCCCTCTAACCCCTACCCCTCTAACCCCTACCCCTCTAACCCCTACCCCTCTAACCCCTACCCC
Organism: Antennarius striatus; assembly: GCF_040054535.1. Lineage (NCBI taxonomy): Eukaryota > Metazoa > Chordata > Actinopteri > Lophiiformes > Antennariidae > Antennarius > Antennarius striatus. The sequence continues at coordinate 21,036,483 of NC_090793.1, read as the reverse complement.
TCTAACCCCTACCCCTCTAACCCCTACCCCTCTAACCCCTACCCCTCTAACCCCTACCCCTCTAACCCCTACCCCTCTAACCCCTACCCTCTAACCCCTACCCCTCTAACCCCTACCCCTCTAACCCCTACCCCTCTAACCCCTACCCCTCTAACCCCTACCCCTCTAACCCCTACCCCTCTAACCCCTACCCCTCTAACCCCTACCCCTCTAACCCCTACCCCTCTAACCCCTACCCCTCTAACCCCTACCCCTCTAACCCCTACCCCTCTAACCCCTACCCCTCTAACCCCTACCCCTCTAACCCCTACCCCTCTAACCCCTACCCCTCTAACCCCTACCCCTCTAACCCCTACCCCTCTAACCCCTACCCCTCTAACCCCTACCCCTCTAACCCCTACCCCTCTAACCCCTACCCCTCTAACCCCTACCCCTCTAACCCCTACCCCTCTAACCCCTACCCCTCTAACCCCTACCCCTCTAACCCCTACCCCTCTAACCCCTACCCCTCTAACCCCTACCCCTCTAACCCCTACCCCTCTAACCCCTACCCCTCTAACCCCTACCCCTCTAACCCCTACCCCTCTAACCCCTACCCCTCTAACCCCTACCCCTCTAACCCCTACCCCTCTAACCCCTACCCCTCTAACCCCTACCCCTCTAACCCCTACCCCTCTAACCCCTACCCCTCTAACCCCTACCCCTCTAACCCCTACCCCTCTAACCCCTACCCCTCTAACCCCTACCCCTCTAACCCCTACCCCTCTAACCCCTACCCCTCTAACCCCTACCCCTCTAACCCCTACCCCTCTAACCCCTACCCCTCTAACCCCTACCCCTCTAACCCCTACCCCTCTAACCCCTACCCCTCTAACCCCTACCCCTCTAACCCCTACCCCTCTAACCCCTACCCCTCTAACCCCTACCCCTCTAACCCCTACCCCTCTAACCCCTACCCCTCTAACCCCTACCCCTCTAACCCCTACCCCTCTAACCCCTACCCCTCTAACCCCTACCCCTCTAACCCCTACCCCTCTAACCCCTACCCCTCTAACCCCTACCCCTCTAACCCCTACCCCTCTAACCCCTACCCCTCTAACCCCTACCCCTCTAACCCCTACCCCTCTAACCCCTACCCCTCTAACCCCTACCCCTCTAACCCCTACCCCTCTAACCCCTACCCCTCTAACCCCTACCCCTCTAACCCCTACCCCTCTAACCCCTACCCCTCTAACCCCTACCCCTCTAACCCCTACCCCTCTAACCCCTACCCCTCTAACCCCTACCCCTCTAACCCCTACCCCTCTAACCCCTACCCCTCTAACCCCTACCCCTCTAACCCCTACCCCTCTAACCCCTACCCCTCTAACCCCTACCCCTCTAACCCCTACCCCTCTAACCCCTACCCCTCTAACCCCTACCCCTCTAACCCCTAACCCTCTAACCCCTAACCCTCTAACCCCTAACCCTCTAACCCCTAACCCTCTAACCCCTAACCCTCTAACCCCTAACCCTCTAACCCCTAACCCTCTAACCCCTAACCCTCTAACCCCCTAACCCCTAACCCTCTAACCCCCAAACCCTAACCCTCTAACCCCCAAAACCCCAAAACCTCCAACGCCCAAACCCTAGCCCTCTCACCCCTAAACGCCCAAACCCTAACCCTCTCACCCCTAAACGCCCAAACCCTAACCCTCTAACCCTTAAACGCCCAAACCCTAACCCTCTAACCCCTAAACCCTAACCCTCTGACCCCTAAACCCCCAAACACTAACCCTCTAACCCCTAACCCTCTAACCCCTAAACCCCCAAACCCTAACCCTCTAACCCCCTAAACGCCCAAACCCTAACCCTCTAAACCCTAACCCTCTAACCCCAAACCCCCTAAGCCCCAAACCCTAACCCTCTAACCCTTAACCCCAAACCCTAACCACTACACCCTCAAACCCCTAACCTGTCCCACAGCTTGAAAACCCCTTAACCTTAACCTATCCTAAAGCCAACCTTTGCACCAAACCCTGAACGATTTCTAAAAACTTAAAATTCAATTAAAAAAACTTTATTCATCCCTAAGTGACAATTGAGAGCACATAAAGAGGCATTGGTATAAAAGTCCAAACAATGTAAACAGAAACAATCATAGACAGTCAATCTCGCCCTTGCTCCGTCTCTCCCGTTCTCTCTCTCAGGCCTTTGTGTGGTGGATTATTGGCCATCTGTGACCTCGGTCTGCTCCATCGGCTGGTGGTCCTACTGGATGGATCAGCATCTGGATGGATTGCTCCTTCTGTCCTGGAAGACGGGTCCCTCCTCTGTAGTCTTCCTGAGGTTTTTCCTATCCATTTTTTTTTCTTGTTAAAAGGGTTTTTTGAAGAGAGTTGTTCCTTATCCGATGTGAGTCGTACTACACACAGTACACAAAGGTCAGAGGGATATTGTCCATGTGCAGATTGTAAAGCCCTGAGACATTTTATGTGAATCTGGGCTATATAAGAAATAAACTTGAAAACCTAGTTAGTTTAGACCCTACTTTTTGTTCTAAACCTCAAGGGTTAATTAGTTCAAAACCCAGTTACTTAAAAACCAATTTAATTTAAAACCTAGTTTGGACATTAAAAAGGTCTTGAGGTATCCCCACATCATGGGGTGTAATCACTAAAACCTTCCGCTTACTTTCAACAACTTGAAAAGCATGAAGAGTCTCGACAAAGGGCGTCTCCATGTCAGAAACCAAAAGATAAAGGTCATTTCTCAGAAAAATACAGCCAAAATTAGTTCAATAAACTTTTATTTGTATAGCGCTTTATCACATCAACATTTCAAAGCGCTTTAACAGACAAACCCAACAAGACCCACCAGAGCAAGCAGAAGCGACAGCGGCGGGGAAAAACTCCCTCATTGAGGAAGAAACTCCGGGCAGGACCCAGGCTCTGGAGGACGGTCATCCGCCTTGACCGGTTGGGTGGGAAAGGAAATAGAGTGGGGATAGAGAAGGGCAAGAAAAGGAGATTGACTACAATTCCATCCGTCCCATCTGCCACTCTTAGTCGAGCTCCAGCTGCTGAAGGGGGGGGGGGGGGGGTTCAGGCCTTTATTTTCCTGTCTCCCATGCGTGTTCCCCACCTGTGGAGCAGAAGTACAGACAGCGGCAGTATCTTGCAATCGTTTAAAAAAAATATTTTGCCAAACTACAATCAATGCAACAAATAGTGCTGAATAACTATGTGCATCATGGGATGACATACAAGCACTGCATGTATGCAGAGTTTAGCTCCTCTTCATAAACTGGTTCATACTTGTTTAGTTTTACATGATCTTACCTGGTAACTAGAAAAATTTATTTTGAAAAGGAGGGTAACATTCCATTCAAGAACCAATTTCAAATAGTCTTAGACCATATTTTCCTTGATGAGATAAAACGTACATCTAGCACTAAATAGCACTAAAGAGGAAGGAACAGGAAGGCAATTGATCTGGTAGACATTCTTGGAGGTATGGAACCTTCTCAGAGGTGACTGGAGGTTTTGACCAGGTTGTTCAACAGAGTTCTAGCGGCTGAGAAGATGCCTGAGGAATGGAGGAAGTGTGCTGGTTCCCATTTTTAGGAACAAAGGTGACGTGATGAGTTGTAGAAACACTAGAAGGATAGAGTTGACTCACACAATGAAGTTCTTGGAACAAATGGTACAGGGTAGAGTTAGGACAGATGGGAGTATTTACGAGCAACAATATGGTTTCATTCCCAGGAAAAGGAGCACAGATGCATTAGATGCCTTGAGAATGTTAATGAGGTACAGAGAAGGTCAGAAGGAGCTCCATGGTGTCTTTGTACATCTAGAGAAAGTTTGACAGAGAGGAAGTGTGGGACTGCATGAGGAGGTCTGGACTGGCAGAGAAGTCTGTTAGAACAGTACAGGACATGAACGAGGGCAGCAGAACAGGTGAGGTGTGCTGCAGGTGTGAGGGAGGGGTTCGAGGTAGAGGTGGGACTGATCAGGAATCAGACCTGAGCCCCTTCCTGTTTGCAGTGGAGGTAATAGGCTGACATATGAAGTTAGACTGGATTCCCCATGGACCATGATGTTCACAGATGACACTGATCTGCACGGAGCTGGTGGAGGAACATTTACAAAGGTGGTGGCATGCGATGGAGAGGAAAACAGCACCTGTGCATTAATGAGTGCAGTGAAGAAGGAAGAATGTTCCTCCACCTGATCCCTGCTTTCACAATGTCATCTGTGAACATGATGGTCCATGAGGTAATCCAGTCCAACTCCATCAGTCAGCCCATCATCACCAATGCAAAGAGGAAAGGGCTCAGATCTGATCCCTGATCAGTCCCACCTCTACGTTGAACTCCCTCACACCTGCAGCACACCTCACCTGTTCAGCTGAACTCGTTCATGTCCTGTACTGTTCTAACGGACCTCTGCCACTCCAGACTTCATGCAGGACCCCAGTTCCTCTCTGGGTACCCTGTCATTCTTTCTCTAGATCTACAGACACCATGGAGCTCCTCCTGACCTTCTCTGTACTTAATTAACATCCTCAAGGAAAAGAATGCATCTGTGGTTCTTTTCCTGGAAATTAAACCAAAGTCACCTGTAAATACTCACATCTGTCCTAACTACCTTCTACCACTCGTTACCCACAACTTCATCCTGGGATTCATCAAATGTATCCCTCCCTAGTTCCCACAACTCAGCCGATGACCCTTGTTCCTAAAAATGGGAACCAGCACACTCTTCCTCCATTCCTCAGGCATCTTCTCAGCCGCTAAAATTCTGTTGAACAACCTGGTCAAAAACTCCTCAGCCACCCAAGAGAAGGTTCCGTACCTCCAGGAATGCCATCCAGACCAACTGCCCTCCCGTTCCTTCCTCTTTAGTGCCCTTCTACCTTCACACTTGCTGATCATCGCTACTTCCTGGTCCACCACACTTGCATCTTCCACCCTCCCTTTTCCTGATTTTCCTCATCTCCTCAGAGTATTCCTTCCATCTACCCAGGAAACTGGCACTAGTTGCCACATTTCCATCTCTATCCATCACCCTAACCTGCTGCACGTCCTGCCCATCTCCATCCCTCTGTCCGGCCAACCTGTAGAGACCTTTCAGGTAAGACTCACCGTATATCCAGGAGTCATGGACCGACCCAACCTACATTGCCTCCACTTCAGAAATGTGGATTTCAGCACCACACATGATCTTGACAGGGCAGAGAATGACACATGTTAGTTTAGCTATGACTCAGTCTTAAACACTTTAACAGTCAATCTACATGTACCTGCACGTTTGGGTTGAGGATGGATTTATAGGATGGAGCCTCGATGGAGTGCCATCCATGCAGCCAGTTCTGTCGGGAAATCCTAATAAAAAATTAAAGTAACTGAGGTACTGAAGTCTGAGGTTGCAGCACAATGTCAGATATAATTTTAAGTTAATTTAACAGATCTCCACATGACTCACCTGTAATCCTGTGGAACTCCTCCTTGATGGCTCAGACGGGTTTCTGTCCAGTGAAATTGACGACCGCGGTAAAAGCCGTTTCGACGTTGATTCACACTCTGATGACCGCTCTGATACAGGAGTCTTACTCAGGTGCATCTCCCACATCATACAAAGACAACTTTATATAATGTGGGAGATCCCAATACCTGTTGGGACGCGAGAGCATGACCGGTTGTTTTTTAGGCTACAAATGTGAGGACATTAGGCCATGGATGTATGTGATGGATTCGGACATGAAACACCGAATACTGCTCGTCACCTCAATCACCTCATCGTCATCATTGTTAGCAGTATCAGCATCATGTTCATCAGCATCTTAATTATTGATACCCTAATCGGCATCCTCATCACCATAATCATTGTTAGTATCATCTTTAAGGCATTCAATTTCTTCAGCATTATCAATAGCACATCATCATCACCACCACAATCAGAGGGACACACACACACACACTTTAGGGTTTTTCTATGAACACAAACCCTCTTGGTTCTTTGGTCTCGGTCTAGAGGTGCGTCTCCAGTGATTAAACAAGTTGTAGTACCAACAAAGTTAACTGAACAACGATCAGTTTGCCGTATGTGTCCCTTCACACGAGTGTGTATTATCCATGTTTGTGTCAGCAGATGGGCTTTGTGGTCGTTTCCATTTGTTTAATGATAACTCCTAACAACTCCCCCTGTTGAGCTGGCCCAATCGGGTCACCTCACAAAACTTGTGTGGTGATCCACATGAACATGGCTCTGGCCCCTAAAGGGATTTAGCATAAAAGCCGTCTCCCAGACAGTGGCGTGTGGATGTAGCACTGTGTTTAGAGCTGCAACCAATGGAAGCTAACCTTCCCATGAGCCCTAGGGGTTAGGGCTCTAACCCTAACACACTAAGGGCCATTAGTACCACAAGCAGTACAGGGGGAGGCCGAGTGACGGTCGCGCTGCAAATTAGGTTGTGGGGGGACAGCGCCTCGCTCAAGGGCTCCTCGGCAGTGACCAGGAGGCGAGCAGACACCTCCCACTCTGAAACTGGCTGGTGGGAGCAGAACTCTGACCGCCAATGTTTGACCGCGAGGCGTCCGCTCTACCACGGAGACACTGCTGCCCCAAAGGAGAAGCTCCATGGTGTCTTTGTAGATCTAGAGAAAGTCTGACAGAGAGGAAGTGTGGGACTGCATGAGGAGGTCTGGACTGGCAGAGAAGTCTGTTAGAAAACTACAGGACATGGACGAGGGCAGCAGAACAGGTGAGGTGTGCTGCAGGTGTGACAGGAGTTCGAGGTAGAGGTGGGACTGATCAGGAATCAGATCTGAGCCCCTTCCTGTTTGCTGTGGAGGTAATAGGCTGACATGAAGTTAGACTGGATTCCCCATGGACCATGATGTTCAGATGACACTGATCTGCACGGAGCTGGTGGAGGAACATTTAGAAAGGTGGTGGCATGCGATGGAGAGGAAAACAGCACCTGTGCATAAATGAGTGGAGTGGAGAAAGAAGAATGTTCCTCCACCTGATCCCTGCTTTCACAATGTCATCTGTGAACATGATGGTCCATGAGGTAATCCAGTCCAACTCCATCAGTCAGCCCATCATCACCACTGCAAACAGGAAGGGGCTCAGATCTGATCCCTGATCAGTTCCACCTCTACGTTGAACTCCCTCACACCTGCAGCACACCTCACCTGTTCAGCTGAACTCGTTCATGTCCTGTACTGTTCTAACGGACCTCTGCCACTCCAGACTTCATGCAGGACCCCAGTTCCTCTCTGGGTACCCTGTCATTCTTTCTCTAGATCTACAGACACCATGGAGCTCCTCCTGACCTTCTCTACTTCATTAACATCCTCAAGGAAAAGAATGCATCTGTGGTTCTTTTCCTGGGAATTAAACCAAAGTCGCTCGTAAATATAACACCCTCAATGTCAAGTTTCCCCCTCATCACTGGATCTGACACTTTCCACCTACACGACCCTCTTAGCTAACCCTTATTTTGAAGTGACCCCCCACTCAGTTTCTCTTCCCATCAACACCACAGTAAATCTGAATCCTGTTCTTCAGATTCTAGACCTACTGCCTTTCCACCTGCTCTCCTGCACACAGTGATGCTGGTTAGTTCTAAACCTGGTTACTTTCGTTTTTGAACCCAGCTAACTATGGATTTTAGTCATTTTAAAACCTAGTCCACAACCTAGTTTTTCAGAGTCTTCATAATTAAGATAGTGTAAAAAAAAAAGTATTCCTATTCTTTGACTACTGATTTTTAATTAATATGTTTATCTAAACTTAACATGTTTTTAATTGGATTGATAATTTTTATGATCCTTTTTGTAACTAAACAATTTCACCTCTTAGGTACTTTGAGATTCTGATTCATCGGTGCACTCTTCCCTCTCTGCCCCCCTCCCGAACTAACCAGCCCCTACCCCGAACCTCTAACAATAATTAAATAGACAAAACTAAGATACACAACTTTAGACCAATAAAACTCTAGATCAGGTGAAACCAACAGTTCATTAGCTGTAGTACTCATTTTAACCACTCGAGGGAGACAAAGGACCATCGAGCCAAACCTGAGCTCCAGTCAGCAAACACCAAAAAGAAATGTTTCATGAACAGCTGAAGGAAAACTAAATGTCCACATAAAACTATAGAAAGTTGAAATGGTGCTCAATTTGCACAATGACCCACTTGTTACACATTTATGCAAGTAAATGCTTTTTAGTTATTTTCATTTCATAGTTAAAATAGTCTTTGTCAACCTTTACACGTTCACTGTGGACACCAAAGACTTTCATTGTGAAGTATAGTGCCGCGCACTTATACTGTGATGCTTTGTGGGCGGAGTGATACGGGAGAGTGTGATGAGACCAGACACCGGCATGGCTGAGAGTGTAACGTGTGTGAATGACAGTGAATAAAGTGTCGCTCCTGAGACCAACAATGAGTCTACGAGCATCTGTCATCTAAGTTATGTGGTCACCAACAACACATTGTACAGGTGAACCGGTTTCTTTACACAACACACACTTTATATCTTGAGTCTTCGTTCTGGTGTTTTCTTAACACTAATCTATCAGTCAGTTCACTTCAATACAGTCACGTCAGGTGACGTCACATTTAACACGACTTGGTATTATCACAGTTCACACACAGATCAGTCTGCATCATCAATAACCAGCAGCAGCATCATCAATAACCAGCAGCAGCATCATCAATAACCAGCAGCAGCAGCATCATCAATAACCAGCAGCAGCAGCAGCATCAATAATCATCATCAGGGTGAAGGCCTCATGCGGTGGGCGGAGCTTCCCTTGTGGAACCAGGTGTCTCTGGATGATGACACGTCTCATCGCTGTGACTCCAGCCGTTTAGATTTTTGCTCTTTTAGGTTTTTAATTAAAGTGACGTCATTGAAATCAAAGCTGGTCTGATTTTAAGTTTCAAACAAATAATTTCACACCGGAGCGCGCTCACGTTTCAGTCCGACCAACAACCGGTGTCTGCAGGCCTACGTCACCCCAGGTCCAGCTCGGTACCGGACCTGAGGGCCCGGTAAGTTAACGTGAGCACCGCCACACGGCTGGTGGCCACTGGTTTCTGTCCGACCACCGCTCTGGGACCCCCCCCCATGAGCCAACACCCCCATCAGGAGGGACTCACCTGCTGTTGGAGGCTCCTCCGAGAGGAAGCCGCTCAGGGGCTTCCTCTGGCCGCCCCAGACCGGGACTGTGGGGGTGACGTCCTGCAGCTCCATCAGCCAGCTTTACACACACCTGCTGGTGTAGCCGGTCTGGCCCAACTTGTCCTTTAAGGTCTCTGCGTTGTGTAATAAGGACCCTGGACGTGATGGTTTGAGCCCAGCTGGTGTATTTATTCTGCACAAATGAAGAGCCACGGTCACAAATTGTGCACACAAAGCGGGACAGAGCGCAGCAACCTGCAGCACAGGAAATGTCATGAAAACAATTGACGCGGTTGTCCTGAATTTTTCCCGCGAAATACATTCTCTAAACATTGACCAAACACTTCACTCGGGACAAAAACGAAACTTAAGATCACAAAAACTCGATAGTATCAAACCCAATTCTTACTTTCTAACACTTTAACTTCATTCGTTGAACTTTTTATACCACATGCAACGCGGGAGCACTTCACAAACTCACCTTCCTCCATCGCCACAACGGGGCTGAGGAAAGGCACAGCCGCGGGTTAACGCCAGCTTTACGCACAGCTGCTGGCTAACGCCGGGTCGCTGCTGCTTGAATCTGAACTCGTCCTGAAGCGAAGCTTCCAGAGCCGTGGAGGAGAAACACGCGTTAACGCTGACCTGAAGGCGCTGAACCGAACTCTGCGCGCCAACTGACATCACCTGTGTTGGAGACGCCAAATCTGACATAAAGCCATCCCATCAGCCAATCCACGCTGATCAATCAGCCAATCCACGCCCACCCATCAGCCAATCATCGTGGTCACGCGGCTCCTGCTGCAGCTGGTCATCATTAGTCTGATTTCCTTGAATCCACCGACGCAGCGCACATGCGCAGTAGAAGTTGTTCACGTCCAACATGAACTGTTTATTAGACAAGTTGTGTTTCTGATGATTCATTTTATTCTTGAACAATTACAACACTCTCACCTGAAAACGTGAATAAAACCCAAAGCTGAATATTTCAGAAGAATCACAGCGAACATGAATTAGAACAGGAACCAGAACCAGAAACCAGATTTAATATTTAAACACAAGTCCTGACCCCAGTGATCCTGGACATGAGGGTCAGACCAGATGGATTAGAACCGGTTCTATCTGAAGTCCTGACAGGATGAAAAGGTCGTGGATCACACAGTGTTACAGTCAAGGATCACCCAACACTAACCAAAACAGTGATCCCATCATATACCCATAACCCCATCATCATCATCATCATCATCATCATCATCATCATCATCATGATCAATAACCAGCAGCAGCATCGTAATCAATAACCAGCATCATCATCATCATCATCATCATCATCATCATCATCATCATCATCAATAACCAGAATCAGCATCAGCATCATCATCATCATCATCAATAACCAGCGTCAGCATCAGCATCATCATCATCAATAACCGGTATCAGCATCAGCATCATCATTATCAATAACCATTATCATCATCAGGATGAAGTCCTCATGCGGTGGGCGGAGCTCCGCTGGTGGATGTTTGCAGTATGTAGTATGGACATAGTGTTTGGGTTAGACTGTCTCAGCCTGACTCAGCCTCACATGTATGAGTATCTACTATGTGCTGGGCTTTTGTGTTCAGAAATTATGTGATAGACAAAAATCAAGTGATGTGCTATCTGTGTTTGTGTAAGCAGATGCGTTGTGTGGTCATTTGCATTGTTAAATGGAAATTCTCAACAGAAGTCTGGGAAACTAGAAGAAGGTGAACATTTGTGTGCAGTAACATGTAAATCTGTTGTTGGGATGGGCTTGAAACAGGTAGAAAAGAACAACTCGCTGTAACAACTGTGGGAGGATCGCTCTCGAGTGCTCTGCTCCTCGTGCTATCTAGAGGAATGACTGATCTCACCGTGTCCCTAACTTAAAATTCTTCTACTCTGATTTAGCTGGAGGAATTTCCCTGACACCATTACCTTCTCCACTCGTACTATGTCTATATTTTGCCTTTTGTGTTCTATTCAGTTATACCCTTCTTTTGGACCTGGAATACAAAACTTATTTTGTGTCACAGTTCAAAAAACGTAAAAGTAGCTGGTTTCCAAAAAGGAATCAGGAATCAAAAATGGCAGGGCTGTTTGATTCCTGAGGATAATGTTGATGCTCAGGTGTTTCAGAGAATCGTGGAGCCACATGAAATATAAACCAGCTCTCAGTTTACACAGACCTACACCTAACCTGCATGTTTATGAAGAACACGGAGAGAACCACAGATACAGGGAGATCATGGAAAGGACTGGGTCATGTAAATTTACCTACTTCTTTATTCTAGGATTCTGCTAATCTTTTTCTAATTTTCTGTTTTAGCCACTCGATGGATCCAAGTAGAGGTAAGCTCTTACGGCCGAGCCCGAGTTCGGGCCCGACCCGACACGAAATTGGGGTCGGGTCGGGTCGGGCTTCAATACCGTCGGGCTCGGGTCTGGTCGGGCTGGATTTTTTTTGGAGTTGGCTCGGGCTTAAGATCCAAGCCCGACCCGACCCGAACTTTTTTAATAAATATATATTTATGTATTATGTATCTCAAACAATCCAACGGTATTAAACTCAGGAATGCCCTTAGAAAATAAATAATTTAGGTAAAACACAGAAGGCGCTGTATGACAAACATCCATCTACAGTACCTGCTCCGTTCCCTCCGTGTGTCAGCTGTATTTTCTCCTGTCACTTTACCTTTCTGATCGTATACGTACTGAAAGTAGAGGTAGGATCTTAGGCCCAAAATTCGGGCCGGGTCGGGCTCCAAATGTCAATAATTATGTTTGGGTCGGGTCGGGCTTTAACACCGTCGGGTTCGGTTCGGGTCGGGCTGGATTTAAGCCCGGTCTTACCTCTAGTTCTAAGGTAAACTATAATACTTGGTTCAGTATCTGGAGCAGATACAATTCTCCAGTCTGTTATGTCATATTTAAAGAGAAGCATCAGCAGAACAATAGAGATATTTAGCAAAATGCCTTATGCATCATAAAAACAACAAGTTGCACAACGACATTTCAATAGTTTTACAAAGACACTAGGAATTAGTCCTCAAGTGTTTTTGAATTCATTAAGTATTAGATTTCAAATGATAGGTTTGCTAAAATGAGCAGGTTTTTCGGTAAAGTTGTTGGGGGGTTTTTTACATTCCCTAATATTAGGAGTGCTTTCAGAAGATTTTTTGGACCATTTAAATGTGACTAATTCTTATAAATTTAAATTTAAATTGCAGCTATTCCATCCATGTACTTGAGAATGAACCAAACACAGAATTTTTTTTCACAATTTGTCCTGTGAATAAATCTGTAAACGTGCCTATAATTTAAATAATGCGAAAATGATTGTACTGTCAATATTCTAAACACTAAGTCTAGCCCACAGCCAGGCCGTGGGATTCACAGAATCTGGTCAAACCATACAAGTCAATACATAAATTACTCCCTGAAGCGTCTTTTTTCAGTAGGAAATGCAGCGTAACTTATTTCATGTGTGTCAACAGGATCAGCAGGCGGTCCAGAAAGGCAGCTCAGCAATGAAGGCCGGACCTGGACCTGTGGAGGTCTGATAATGATTCTGTTAACCTCTAAATGATTTACAATGTTTTTTTGATGGATTCTTTGAACATACTGAAGCTGACTCTGTCACAGCGTCAACGATAAAAACCTGTCCCCAGCTGCAAAACGGGTTCTACTGCTCAGCAGACAGGGCCAGAAGTAAGCCACACAAACACAACAAAGCCTTGTTAAATTGACGTTTTTCCATCTTTCTTTCTTCTTTTTCATTCTTTCTTCTTTGTGTGTGTGTGTGTGTGTGTGTGTGTGTGTGTGTGTGTGTGTGTGTGTGTGTGTGTGTGTGTGTGTGTGTGTGTGTGTGTGTGTGTGTGTGTGTGTAGTTATGAATGCAATATTTTTCAAAGTAATATTTCGCTTTGCAATCAAAGATTACCCTAACTCTATACCCTGACCCTAAACCCTAACTCTATACCCTGACCCTAAATCCTAACTCTATACCCTGACCCTAAACCCTAACTCTATACCCTGGCCCTATACTTTAACCCCATTATAACAATATTCTGTCCTTCATCAAAAAATGTAAATCCAATTCAAAAGTTACTTTTCTTCCTTTTCATGAATGAGTCGCTAATCTTGAGTGTTGAAGGAACACTGAAGGAGGTATTTGACAGGAAGAGTGGGCTCCTGTAATGGTGTGTCATTATGTTATTTGACCACTTTATAGTCTCTATGTTGTGCTTCCAGTAATTTGTTCTAATATTGAGTTTGGGTTTCATGAGTAAAAGTCATGAAGAAACTCCCCCTTAAGCTTTGTTCGGATCAGACCATTTTTGTTTTTTCCTCTAGCAACACGCTTACATATAAAGCCAATGCAAAGGGTGTCTAAGGAAAAAACTTGTGTTCAGTGACTGAGTTCACAGCTTTTAGGTTTGTTGGGTGTCCTCTGCGCTGCCTTGTTTCCTTTCATGGTGACAAGGGTTTACTTCATGACATGTTTGGGGTTGTGCTCACTTATTCAACCAATTTCCTTACTCTTAATTTGACACATGTGGGTCCAATAACAGACATGGGATGTCCAAAAAAATATTTGTCTCCCTATTTAAATAGAATGGGTTTGTTGGGAATTTCCATTTAACAATGGAAATGACTACGAAATTCATCTGCTTACACAAACACAGACAGCACAACAGTTGTGTGTGTAGTTCCTGTCTATCACATAATTTCTGAACAAAAGAGTGCAGCACAAGCACAGCACATAGATCACTGACACATGTGAGGCTGAGTCAGGCGGCTGGTGACTCAATGACAGTCTAACCCAAACACTATAAAGATCACAGCCAATGAACCTTCAGGCTCTCCTCCAGAGGTTTGATGCTGCGTCTGTTGGAGAGCCCAGCGCTGGATTCTCACCAAGATGGAAACTGCTGAACTTCTTCAGTAAACCTTTTTTGGAATACAGTTTGTCTCGTCATTGAAGATACACTTCTCAACCGAGCTACAGAACTGAAAAGGGTTTTGTTCAGAGTAAAACCCCAACAAACTCCATTATTTTTGCTGGTTGGGAATTGCCTGGTTTTAGAGGAGGTTACCGCTGAAAATGGTGAGGGACAGAGAGATCCCCTGATAGTAACTATTATTTTGGTGAACATGACAGGAAGTCATTCCTGCCACAAGCCATCGCCCCGAACAACAGCTAGAGCAGATCAGAGTCCCAGCACACTGGGATGTTTAGATATGGTTTTAGACCTGTGTTCCACATTCCATATTTTTTACATTTCACTGCTCTACATACTGCTGGTATATTTGTAATGTTTATACTAGAGTATATCTTCCTCCTGTTTAATATGAACCTTTTCCTCTCATATCTATTTTATATCCAATTTATATTCTTCCGGGCAGCACGGTGGGGCAGTGTGTAGCACTGTTGCCGGACAGCAAGGCGGTTCTGGGTTTGAGTCCACTCTGTGTGGAGTTTGCATGTTCTCCACGTGTCAGCGTGGGTTCTCTCCGGGTTCTCCAGCTTCCTCCCACCTCCAGAAACATGCGCTTCAGGTTAATTGGCCGTTCAGAATTGACCGCAGGTGTGAGTGTGAGTGTGTGTGTGTGTGTGTGTGTGTGTGTGTGTGTGTGTGTGTGTGTGTGTGTGTGTGTGTGTGTGTGTGTGTGTGTGTGTGTGTGTGTGTGTGTGTGTGTGTGTGCTTGTCTGTGTCCGTGTGTGGCACTGCGGTGCATCGCAATCAGCATTTATCCCGCCTCACACCCTTTGCCAGCTGGGATAGGCTGCAGCTCCCCGCGACCCACCACGGGGTATGAAAGGGTAACACAAAATGAATGAATGGATGGATGGATGGATGGATGGTATGTTTTTCATCCTTCTTGTTTGTATGTCTGACTGCTGCTGCAACATGTGAATTTCCTAGTCTGTCTGTCCGTCTCTGTATCTCTACTGCCTGCATTATGGTATTTTTTTCTTATCCCTTATTGTGCTGTTTTTAGTGAAATGGAGATGGAGATTCTTTTCTTTGTATTAGAACAAGCTGAAAAGTGTTTGTCGTTCCTGAGGTTTTAATGCAGTGTTCCAGGACACACATGATGGAACATGGCCTTACTGCAAAGCGGCTTGCAGTTAATGTTGGTGCTTTGGATCTACTGATGGATCCTTGGTATCGGGTGCTGTCTGGGGTGCCCTGGCTGCCTCTTGGGGTGTGGCTCCCCAGGCTCTGTGATTGGCCGTTGGGACTTCTCAGGTTCTGGGCAAGCTGGAAATGAATGGTCATGATACCATCAATTACTCACTGTTCAGCATGCTCATTATTATACCTTTTTTGGTGTTTTGCATAAACTTCCTATTTCTCAATATATACAAAATACTGATCAAACAATCACAAAAGCAATTTATTTTCCAGTTTGAGTAAAATACAACAAAATGTCTAAACAAAGGACGTTAAGATATGTGATACAACACAATCTTATATACCTTGGCTTACATCGTTCTTGATTATACGTCGGTTTTCACAAAAAAGTGCAAGGAAAAATAAGAATCAAGTTTAGTTATGTTACTTATAGATGATAATAATTTCTGTATTTGTTTTATAATCATAAAAAAGGCTTTATCATTCATTCACCAATAAAGCATCTGCAATGTGTGTTACACATCACCAAATGACTATGCATAAATTTTGTTATTTTTTCTGTACTAAACACAACCCTTTTATTAAAAATAGGATTTGCAAGCTTAAAATAGATTTGCATTAATTAAATATTATAGAGATGCATTGAAAATAAAGTACAGTACAGAACTGGGAATGGTTATTTTTGACATACATCATATTTTGACTTGTGTCATACGTCTCTGGGAACCAATAAATGCGTGTGTGTGTGTGTGTGTGTGTGTGTGTGTGTGTGTGTGTGTGTGTGTGTGTGTGTGTGTGTGTGTGTGTGTGTGTGTGTGTGTGTGTGTGTGTGTGTGTGTGTGTGTGTAATTTGACTTTACAGGTCACACTAAGTTGTCACTGTGGGCATCATCAGTTGCACCATTGTTGCCTCCTCTACCGTTTTTCTTCCCTGCCAGGCCGGATCTTCAGCAGGATGACAAAGGACAGACAAACGCTGGAACGAGATGAGTGTATTGACACACTACCATAGCCATTGGAACATGGAACAACATTTGTGTAATTATTAGCAAACATACATAACATACATGTTAAAATCCATAAATGACTGATATCAATAGTCAGGGTGCAGCTATTGACTTCGGATGTGGTGACTAAAGATCCAAGCGAGTCCCTTTCTCAACTCTTTCTGGTGCCAGTTCTTTTCTACAAGCCATTGGCCCTTTTTAAGCATTGTTTTCAGTAAAAACAGCTTTCACTTTGCTTTTTCAAAACCGCCTGCTTTCATAAAACTGCCTCTTGCATACATATCTGCAAGCAAACCAAACTTGCTCTAGTCTGTATACCAAGCATTCGGTAGTGGTGTAACTTTTCAAACTCATTATTACAGGATAAAGGCACACTGGAAAACTCAAAAGTATGCAGGACAGTGGAAAACCCAGTAACATATTGGGTTGTTCTGGCCATTATAGGCTCTTGGACTGTGTATATAATAATGTTGGCGTATTTTTAGCACAGAGCAATACAGGGGACACTTTGGGTCTTCTTTTAGAGTGTTTGGGTTAGTAAACCTACCAGCACACAATGGAGTGTGTTGAATGATTTGAGGAAACATTCAGCATCTCACAAAAGAGAACAGTCTTCTAACCTGTCTGAAGGTTCCTGGTGTCAGACACATCTGTCCGACTGCCCACAGCGGCACCATGAGAACAGAGGAGAGGGTCATGGTCCATCCCAGTGCGTACGCCCAGTCAGGGTAAATGTAGTCTTTCACCTTGAGGTGCTTGTAGTCAACCAGGTAGAGGACAAAGGAAATCTGTGAAGAGGTTTTTATGTCAGGGTCATCCCGGTAATAAAGATAGTCCTACGTTCACTAAGGCGTAGTCACAATGGCATAAGTCTTGCATATCTTTGAATTTGGAGTAGGAAGATAATACCTGCTTGTTCATACAGTTGGTAAGTGTTGTAGCAGTACCTTTATGCTTCTGAAAACTTTGCTGACAGAGACAATTCTGAAGTAATTCCACTTGAGTCATTTGTAATCATACAATTTCCTCCGGGATTAATAAAGTATCTATCTATCTATCTGTCTATCTGTCTATCTGTCTGTCTGTCTGTCTGTCTATCTGTCTATCTGTCTGTCTGTCTGTCTGTCTGTCTGTCTGTCTGTCTATCTATCTTAACATTTCAGCTGGGCGTAGTCCTAAACATAAATTAGAGACAGAGAGAACTCTTCCTAGTGAGAGAAAGTCATGGAAGATGAGTCACACAAAGTCTTATGTGGGTTAGAAGTTGCCCAAAAAATTATTTACATAATGACATAACACATTGAAGAAATGTTTGACTATGAATGTTTTACTATGACAGTGTAACTGCTAGAGGATGAAGCTAAGGGTTAGTGCTAACTTGCTTGTGTGCTCATTGTGTATAGCTGTTTTGTAATATTTCCTAGAGGGAACATAACTAATCCAGCCTGGCTGAACATATTAAGAAATTCAAAATATCAAAATGGTATTTCAATATCTAAATTACTACAAGTCAGGTCTACAGATTAAATCCTGACTACACTGTATGTATTTTATGTATAATCAATGCTAACCGTGTCTCTGCCTCACCAGTGACAGCAGAGGAATGATGAACTTCCAGCTCACTCTGAAGAACACCGAAGGTCTATGTCCCGTCATGTCTTCAATGATGTTGGAAACACGCTCAGCGCCTGATGATGAAGTCCAAAGAGTTGTCAAAATCTCGGAAGGCAGGACCATTAGAATGGTGATATTTTAAATTTCTCTCATTGTCAACAAAATCAAAAGACAACTAGAACCAAGGCAGTCACAGACTGCAGCATCTGCAGCATGGCAAACACAGTCCTGGTCTGCTTTCCCCTAAATTCAAAATTTGACCCTGACCTTCTTGCATAGGTCAAAGATCAAAGCTAGTGCTCCCACCTACTGTCACTGATCAAAAGACTAGCTTTGATCAATGATGGTAGGTCAGAGCACTAGCTTTGATCTATGGTCTTACTCACACGGCCTTCTCCCTTATCTTTCTATCTTATCCGGTTCCTGAGTGTACAAAAGTTGAAATTTGACCTTGACCTAGTTTTCTCAAGGTCAAGGTCATCATCTCATTTTTATCCCCTTTGCTGCCTGAGTCGTGTGCTTTTGGTTCCATCTTTCTATCTGAACGGTTGTGAAGATATTTGGTGGATTCACTAACCAAGAGACAATCAGTGACAATAACAACACATCACCGCTTTGAAGCAGGATGTAAAAATTATTCCAAAACAATTCCACACGAACTAAGTGGAGGAGTTTGTGTGTTCATATAATCCTGGGTGCTGTATGTTGTCGAATGCATTGATGAATATTGATACTTGATCTTAACTGATAAACAAGGAAGGAAAGAAGATAGACCATTAAAATGCAATGTCGATTGATCAGTATCAGTATTAAGCCACCACTAAAAATAGGACAACTGTTTTCTAAAATTAAAATGACATGACACTAGATCTGTCTGACCATTTCTACAGTGTTCTCCAGGGATTTGAAGTCGATCCAGGGCTTTTATCAACAGTATAAATCTGTTCACTCACCAAAAATCCAGCCCAAAGCCATGCATTCACAAATAGCCATGAAATTCATACAGACTCTGGTCGAGCCGTAGAAGTCAATGAGATTGAAGACATAAATTCCTCCCTAAGGCAAAACAATATTGAGATTTGAATGGACACATTAATTAAAATGTAATATAACTTCTCATTTTGTTTATAGTGATGATTTTACTACAATATTCCTAATTACCTCAGTCACCACCGTGAGTTGCAATAGATAGAGTATTATACAGCCGATGAGGACAAAGATCTCGTGCCTCACTCGTAGACGGAATGACCTTGGAAACAAATCCTTCACTGTGCTGAAGATACTCTCCACTGCTACAAACTGACAGAAATGAAATTAACAATTTTGTTTGTGTCTAGATATCTACTTCAAATCAGTAGGAAATGGAAGTGAAAAAAGTTTTTACATGTGAGTCAACGCTCAGAAGAAACAGCATCAGGAAGAAGCAGGCGGTCCAGAACTGTGGTAAAGGCATCAAAGCTGTGGCCTGAGGGTACGCAATGAAGGCCAGACCTGGACCTGTGGAGGGACCGGGTTAGGGTTTGGGTTAGGGACGACAACATTCATTCATTCATTCACTCATTCGTTCACGTGTCTATTCATTCATTCGTCCATTCATTTCCTTTCATTCATTCATTCATTGTATTTCATTCAGTCAGTAATTTTTCCAAGTGCTGATTTGTTTGGGGCCCTTTCAAGCTGGGGCCAATGAGATGGGGCCAGTTTCTCACACCCACCTTCACATTCATGCCTATGTGTAATGTAGAGTCACCAATTTACCTCTATTGCCTTTTGTGGGAGGAAGCTGGAGAACAGAGAACGTGCAAATCCAACTACAGGGATCCCTCGTTCCTCGTGGTTAATGCGTTCCAGAACCACCCGGAAAAAAACGAAATCCACGATACAGCGACCAAGTATTTATTTGATCATTTACGGTAATTTAAACGTTTACGAACCCTCCCCATACTGATATTAAACCACCTTCTATCTGTATTACCTTTCCCCACACTCTTACAGACTTGTAACACCCCCGGTGTTTCTTACTGTGGGCGAGGATGCTACACTACATTACACTACACTTGATCATAGCCCAATATATCAAAATAATAAGTTACAGGGAAATAATAACTATCTCTTCATATAGCTGAAGTTGCGCTGAAGATAAACATACCAAGCATGGGTATGTTGAATCATTTTTAATGTGGTAATAGAGACAAATATCAAAGGTACCAAAAAACAGCCAGAATAGGTCAGGGTTCTAAGAGTTAACAAGGAACAAACTAGAACTGACAACAATCTCCCACTCGCACTCTGGCTCTTACGCCCCCGTCTCAGTCTCGCCAACACATGCAGAACACACGCACATAGGCCAACTCAGAGCAATTCACAACAACACGGGCTATCACAGACTGTTTAAAACTCTTTTGTATTAAAGAAAAGTAGTGGGAGGAACCGTGAGTCTGAATGCAGCGCACACACGGGTGCTGTCAGCCAATAGCATGCGCGTACAGTATCACGTGATGAGTAAAAATCTGCGATGTAGTGAAGCTGCGTATCTTAAAGCAGGAATAAGCAAAGAATTACTGTACATAATTCATTTAACAGTTAAATGTATTTCATAAAAAGCAATGATAAGCATGTTAAATTCATTCATTTTTACAACTGCTTCACCCTACGACCCCCGACAGCAGATGAAGTGGTTGCAAAAATGAATGAATGAGTGAATGTACTTAACATGTTTAACATTGCTTTTGATGAAATCTGCAGATATACTTTACCTGACTCGGTCACATTATCCACCGTAACACCCTGTTCATGAGCCATGAACCCAAGAACAGAGAAGACAGCAAATCCAGCGACAAAACTGGTTCCACTGTTCAGCACGCAGATCCAGAAACAGTCCCTGGGTCCACACAGAGACAGTAGAGCCTTCTTTAAGAGGCACCAATGTTAATGATACGTGCGGCTCTCATCAGTCTAACGCAAGAGCCACTTCACTTGCAACCAGCATCACATTCCTTGAGGTATCTGTCATGTACGTACTTGTAGCAGTTGTTGTGGTACTTATTATAGCTGCCCAGGACATTTAGAACCCCTGCAGTAAGACCGTAGGAGAAAAATATTTGGGAGCCTGCTTCTATCCAGACCTGCAACGTAATAGAAGGATGATTATGTACTGAAGTGTGAGTTCTGCTTGTAGCAGAGTCAACAAAGTACAAAATGGAGCAGTTATTCAAAAATGAGCCATAAAAAAGACAGGAGAATGTTTGCCTAGAGCCTTCTGGAAAAGCAAACTAAGTGTCTAAATCAATGCGAACAAAACCCAATTACTTGAGATGCATGTCAGCCTGTATACTGTCATAATATCCACCTGAAGGTCAGCCAGGCGGTTGATGTCTGGGTACAGGTAGTAGTAGATCCCTTCAGAAGCTCCAGGTAGAGTCAAGCCTTTAATGAGCAGGACCAGAAGCATCACGTAGGGGAACGTGGCTGTGAAATAAGCTACCTGAATGAAAAGAGCATTGTTAGAGGGTTCGTCAATAAAGTGATTGATAATTATTGGCACCAAACTGTTTCTACAGGACCTTTCCAGAGGATCTGACTCCTTTCCAGACACTGAAGTAGCAGAAGACCCAGCAGGCCAGAAGACACAAGGCCAGCTCCCATCTCACGCTGCCCAGCTCCTCAATGCCTCCAGACATGCCCAGCATCCTCCGTCTGAGGAGAGACAGATTTAACACGTAGGACTAAAAAGTAACATGAATTGTGTGGAGAAATACGTTGAAACACAAAACTTTTTGGCTTTATTTAAATTCTCTGTTGTCTTTAACACAAATCTTCAAACTCTCAGATGTCTCTCAGCAAAGCAGATTGAAAATTCAAACTAAGAACCAGAACAAGTGAAATACAAAATGCCTCCTGAAGTAACATGAAAACATTTCATATTGAGTTGGACTCACTCCCAGAACTCGACTGCTGCTGGAGTCCCTTTGGTCTGATTTGTAGTCACATTAGATGAATCAAACGTCGCGAGACAGTCAGCTGGTTTGAGGAACAGACAAGTTTCAGTGGGGATGACTGCATAGGATATTCTGGATGTGATGATGGGAATGTGTTTGTGTGTGTTATGCTGAAGATCAGGTGACACAAATCAGTGGTGGAAAACATGTTCAGTTCTCTTGCTAAAATTCAGCTAAAATAAGATAACAGGCAAACAAAGGCATGAAAGGCTCCTAATGTACATGCCTTGTGTGCTTGGTCATTATTTCTGAAAGCACCAGGTAGAAATCACACATCCTCCTTCTGAACTTGAGGAGTGGCTCATAGCTCTTTAGCATGATGTTTGCATATGACAAATACATAGTCCTAGAAATGAGATCAGTCATGATATCCAACATAGCATGATGGAAGTGGCCAGACCAGGGATGGCTGTGTTCTTGTGGTTGGTTCTACTTCTCTTCTCCCCTGCCTACCCGCCGACATATCCCTGTGAATTCTGCCTTCACAACAAATGCATTATCGCTAATTGTGCAGCTAGTTAAATGGGTTTTAATAGGTACCCATCGTGTTTATTAGATGAACTAAGAAACTGATTTAGAGACATACAAAACATTAATCCACAAAATATTAGATTGCTTTTTAGTTTTAGTGCTACAGTTATCAATAACTACAAAGAGTTAACTAACTAACTGTTAGAGTTAACTAACAAATAGCGTCTGCAACTACAACAACCTGAGAATGAATCTAAATCTCAAAACATTACAATACAGAGCAACTGAAAACAGTCACATAGAAGTCCTACCTGTATTCCAGGTGTTGTCACAGGAGACCCAGGGGAGCGTGGATCTGAATGAGAACACCAGGTAGAAGAGAGTCCACGCTTCAACTATGACATAGATGACTGTTGAGAGTGAAATTACCAGTTGTCCAACTCCAATTCCTTCAAGAGAAAAACACATTTTTGTGACTTTTAGAATACAGTGGTTTTATAATTCACATATTAGCATCAAACTTGTTAACTCGGATCAGCTCACCCTTTGCCAGTGGACACAACTTCCTCCAGCAGGTGATGAATCCTTCCTGAGTGTACTGACCCACTGAGATCTCCAGTAGAAACAGAGGTATCCCGGAAAATATAGCTAACAGACCATATGGCACCAAAAAGGCACCTGTAGGAGGATAACAGTCATACAGACATATAAGACCATTAAAGCATCAATGCTTTTCAACAATTGCATTGTACCAAAAACAAGTTTCAAATAGTCACCTCCACCATTCTTGTAGCACAGATAAGGGAACCTCCACACGTTCCCCAAGCCGACAACATTCCCTGCAACAACCAGAATATATTCTCTTTTGCTGGCCCACTTTCCTCGCTCTTCATCACTTGTCTGAATCTCGTTCTTTGTACTCTTCATCTCAGCTGCTACGATGTCAGCTGTTTCTGCTCTGACTGGTCTGTGCTTCTACCTCTGTGTTCACTGATGGGACGCTGCCTCATCGCCTCGATGACAAAACCAGTTCCACAACCAACATTGTGTCGTCTCCCTTTCTGTCAGTTGCCAGAGGTTGCATGAAATATCATCAAATCCAGACAAAGCAACTATTTAGGTTCACTTTGTTGATGACTGTTACTGTCACAAGTAATGAATTCCCACTTTGTGAAACTGCTGCAGCCGTAAAAACAACGAGTTCAAGTTTGGAGGAGTAATGTTGGAGAGATGTTGGTCAGTCTTACTGATGCTGTGAGATGATTTCACTCCACAGGTATACACATGTTTTTGTGTCTGGGGAAAGATGTGAATGATTGATGTCTTCATATATATCAAATACAATTTTCAGCCTAGATGGGGTCTGACCTTTCAATGCACTCTTGTGTTTATTACTCTTTTTAACTTTAAGAGGCTAGAATTGATCATTTCCTCATGTTGAAAAATTAAACAGCCATAAACCATTTATGAAGTATGAAAGAAGCCTTGGCTTTTTACAGTTAAAAGCTGGAAGGGTGAATGTCTCCTTAACCTGCTTCAAATGTAGCTACGTTCAGAATTTTATTTGAAATCTGCCATATACAGTGCTATATTTTCACTTTATTTACTTTATCATCACAGCTGAGTTAAACAGTTGTATATTCAAATTAACTTAGCTTCATCTGAATAATTGAGTAATTATATATGATTATCCTTTGGATATAGCTTGTCTTTTTTTGCCATATGAACCAGGTGTTGTCACAGATGACCTGGGGCAGCTGGGATCTGAATGAGAACACAGGGTTGAAAAAAGTCAATTACAACACAGGTAATTGCAGACAGTGAAAATACCAGGGCTCCATTTCCGATTCCTTCACTAGAAACAGCACTCCCAATTTAAATGATCAGAATGGGTTTTGTTTAGCTCAGATCAACTCACCCTTTTGCAGTAAACACAGCATTTTCAGTGGGTAATGAGTCCTTCCTGGTTGAGCTGACCAATTAAAAAGAGGTAGACATGCGTCTGCAGTGGAAACACTGACAACAACATGATGAGTTCAGATTAGTTTAATCAAGTAATGAGACATGAATGATGTTACTACTACTGTACTCTACAGGTAGTTGAGTAGAAATGTTCAGGTAGTAGAGTAATAACGTTCAGGTAGTAGAGTAGTGACGTTCAGTTAGTGGAGTAATAACATTCAGGTAGTAGAGTAATAACATTCAGGTAGTAGAGTAATAACGTTCAGGTAGTAGAGTAGTGACGTTCAGGTAGTAGTAACGTTCAGGTAGTAGAGTAATAACGTTGAGTAAGTAGAGTAGTAACGTTCAGGTAGTAGAGAGGTAACGTTCAGGTAGTAGTAACGTTCAGGTAGTAGAGTAATAACGTTCAGGTAGTAGAGTAATACGTTCAGGTAGTAGAGTAATAACGTTCAGGTAGTAGAGTAATAACGTTGAGGTAGTAGAGTAATAATGTTCAGGTAGTAGAGTAATAATGTTCAGTTAGTAGAATAGTAACGTTCAGGTAGTAGAGTAGTAACATTCAGGTAGTAGAATAATAACGTTCAGTTGGTAGAGTAGTAACGTTCAGGTAGTAGAGTAATAACGTTCAGGTAGTAGAGTAGTGACGTTCAGGTAGTAGAGTAATAACGTTCAGTTAGTAGAGTAGTAACGTTCAGGTAGTAGTAACGTTCAGGTAGTAGAGTAATAACGTTCAGGTAGTAGAGTAATAACGTTCAGGTAGTAGAGTAGTGACGTTCAGGTAGTAGAGTAATAACGTTCAGTTAGTAGAGTAGTAACGTTCAGGTAGTAGTAACGTTCAGGTAGTAGAGTAATAACGTTCAGGTAGTAGAGTAATAACGTTCAGGTAGTAGAGTAATAACGTTCAGGTAGTAGAGTAGTGACGTTCAGGTAGTAGAGTAATAACGTTCAGGTAGTAGAGTAGTAACGTTCAGTTAGTAGAGTAATAACGTTCAGGTAGTAGAGTAGTAACGTTCAGGTAGTAGTAACATTCAGGTTGTAGAGTAATAACGTTCAGGTAGTAGTGACGTTCAGTTAGTAGAGTAATAACGTTCAGGTAGTAGAGTAATAATGTTCAGGTAGTAGAGTAGTAACGTTCAGGTAGTAGTAACGTTCAGGTAGTAGTAACGTTCAGGTAGTAGAGTAGTAACGTTCAGGTAGTAGAGTAGTGACGTTCAGGTAGTAGAGTAATAACGTTCAGGTAGTAAAGTAGTGACATTCAGGTAGTAGAGTAATAACGTTCAGGTAGTAGAGTAGTAACGTTCAGGTAGTAGTAACGTTCAGTTAGTAGAGTAATAACGTTCAGGTAGTAGAGTAGTAACGTTCAGGTAGTAGTAACGTTCAGGTACTAGAGTAATAACGTTCAGTTAGTAGAGTAATAACGTTCAAGTAGTAGAGTAATAACGTTCAGGTAGTATAGTAGTAACGTTCATTTAGTAGAGTAATAACGTTCAGTTAGTAGAGTAGTAACGTTCAGGTAGTAGAGTAATAACGTTCAGGTAGTAGAGTAATAACGTTCAGTTAGTAGAGTAGTAACGTTCAGGTAGTAGAGTAGTAACGTTCAGGTAGTAGAGTAGTAACGTTCAGGTACTAGAGTAGTAACGTTCAGGTAGTAGAGTAGTAACGTTCAGGTAGTAGAGTAGTAACGTTCAGGTACTAGAGTAGTAACGTTCAGGTAGTAGAATACTTCAAGCTCTGGACTGGTCTACTACCTGTTCCTGTATTTAGTCTTCTTCTTCTTCTTCTGCTTATGAGCTGTAAATGTTCATTAATTCACTCACTCATTCACTTCTTCTGCTTTCATGGGCCACGGGGTTTGTTGGAGCCTAACCCAGCTGACTGACAGGAGAGAGGCAGGGTACACTCCAAATGCGATGCCAGTGCACCACTGAGCCACACGAAAGACAACCACTCACACACACATTCACACCTATGGACAATTTGGAACAACCAGTTCACCTGACATGCATGTTTTTGGCAGTGGGAGGGTGCCGGAGAACCCAGAGAGAACCCATACACACAAACTCTGCACAGGAAGGACTCGAACCCAGAACTTTCTAGCTGTGAGGTGACAGTGTTACCCACTGCGCCACCACCTCTCCCAGCTCAAAATGTGAGAATTTAAAATCCTCCTGCATTTAGATTCAAGAGATTCAAAGGACAGGGCTAGATGGAGGAAATTGATTCGCTGTGGCGACCCCTGAAGGGAAAAGCCGAAAGGAAAAGAAGAAGATTTAGATTCAAGAGAATTTTACATTCTCACATTCACCTGTGCAGAGAGGGAAAAATTATTATTATTATTATTATTATTATTATTATTATTGTTCTTCTTTTTCCTCCTTATGGCTGGCATGTCTGAATGACATGCCAGCCCAACTATAATAGAAATGATCAATAACACATATCAAACTGTACTTTAATAGTTTGACTGTCTTTGTCTAATAATATGCTTTAACCATATTCTTCAAATATAAAACTGGATCCAAGACAGAGTTGCCGACCTTTCTGTTTGTCAAGGGCTAGTAGCTTTTGAAATGAAAGCATACATGATCTTTGCTGCTATAATTGTCTCATTTGGTAATTTTATGATTCTTGTCATGCAACAATTCTGGTTATTCTAGTATCCATTGATAAATTTGATTTCCTTTTTTAATATAACCTCCTAAGAAACAGTTTAATTAAACTTAAAGGAATAACAGTCTGAAGGTAGCAAAGGCCAAACAAGAGGCTTATGATGACTTTTATGCTGGTGCCCATTTTTAAGAACAAGAGAGATGTGCAGAGTTGTAGCAACTACAGAGGAATAAAGCTGATGAGCCATACAATGAAGTTATGGGAGAGAGTAGTGGAAGCTAGACTAAGGGCAGAAGTGAACATTTGTGAGCAGCAGTATGGTTTTATGCCACAACAGAGTACTACAGATGCAGTATTTGCTTTGAGGATGTTGATAGAGAAGTACAGAGAAGGCCAGAGGGAGCTGCATTGTGTTTTTGTAGATCTGGAGAAAGCTGATGACAGGGTGTCCAGAGAGGAACTGTGGTATTGTATGAGGAGGTCTGGAGTGGCAGAGAAGTATGTTAGAGCGGTGCAGGACATGTATGAGGACTGTAAGACAGTGGTGAGGTGTGTGTAGGTGTGACAGAGGAGTTCAAGGTGGAGGTGGGACTGCATCAGGGATCAGCTCTGAGCCCCTTCTTGTTGCTATGGTGATGGACAGGCTGACAGACGAGGTTAGACAGCAATCTCCATGGACTATGATGTTTGCAGATGACATTGTGATCTGCAGTGAGAGCAGGGAGCAGGTGGAGGAGAAGCTAGAGAGGTGGAGGTTTGTCCTGGAAAGGAGAGGAATGAAGGTTAGCCGCAGTAAGACAGAGTACATGTGTGTGAATGAGAGGGACCCAAGTGGAAGAGTGAGGTTACAGGGAGAAGAGATCAAGAAGGTGGAGGATTTGAAGTACTTAGGATCAACAGTCCAGAGCAATGGAGAGTGTGGAAAAGAGGTGAAGAAGCGTGTCCAGGCAGGATGGAACGGGTGGAGGAAAGTGTCAGGTGTGATGTGTGATAGAAGAGTTTCAGCTAAAATGAAAGGAAAGGTGTACAAAACTGTGGTGAGACCAGCGATGTTGTTTGGTCTAGAGACAGTGTCACTGAGGAAAAGACAGGAGACAGAGCTGGAGGTAGCAGAGATGAAGATGCTGAGGTTCTCTCTGGGAGTGACCAGGATGGATAGGATCAGGAATGAGTCCATCAGAGGGACAGCACATGTTAGAGGTTCTGGAGATAAAGTCAGAGAGGCCAGACTGAGATGGTTTGGACATGTCCAGAGGAGAGATAGCAGTGGTGGGCCGTCAGGGCCTGCAAGGCCTTCTCTGCTGGCCTAAAAATATCTGAATCATAGACTGATGTTAATTATATTTTGTCCATGAATACTTATTAAATAATTCCAATGTCTGTCAGCTTCCTTTCATTGCTTTTCCCCTGGTTGCGCTGCTTCCAGACGTGTGTTTTCATATTTGAGCATCTAACCAATCATATTTCAGCCATTACTTGTTGCCAGGTCAGAAATCTACCTGAATGTCTTCACAATCCAGTTCAGAGGGCGCGCAGCATGAAATAAGTGTCTGTACAGCTGTTGCTTTAACCAATCAGATTTCAACGCCTTCTAGAAAGCATTCGCAACATCAGCATTTTCACGCCCTCTGATTGGACAGTGAGAGCGTGGACGAGCCTGAGCTAGAAAACTGCGTCTGTACCGAGCTGCACAAGCAAATATATTGTGTTTAATAGCGTTTTTTTCAACCCACAATGGCTGAAGGAGGAGAAGAAATGGATTTGGTTGTAGATTTACTTTCAAAGCCATTTTTAAGATGAACTTTTCAAGAAAAGCTGGACATCCTTAAGAAAGGTCTGGCAACTCCAAAGCTAGCAAGCCTGTCACAACCGGGAAAAGGATTTGTCCGCCACTTTTAGTAGCAGTACACATCCAGAGTGGTCAATACAGTATTTGAGAAGACAGATGCATCATGACATCATCATGACGAGTACAATGTGGAGGTGTTAACAGACATCTTCAACACCTCACTGCAGCTAGCAACGGTCCCCAGCTGCCTGAAGTCCACCACCATCGTCCCGGTCCCCAAAGGCCACTCGGTGAAGTACCTGAATGACTATCGGCCGGTGGCCCCCACCCCGATAGTCATGAAGTGCTTTGCAGTAAAGGTTTTGTGGCCAAAAAATAGTTATTCAGGGTTGGATTGATTCAGATGGAGCACTACTGAAGGCCTACGTGTGAAATGCACGGCCCGCTACTGAGAGACAGTGAATATATTGGTAGAAGGATGCTGAGTTCTGAACTGCCAGGCAGGAGGCCTAGAGGAAGACCAAAGAGGAGGTTTATGGATGTAGTGAAAGAGGACATGAAGGTAGTTGGTGTGAGAGAAGAGGATGCAGAAGACAGGGTTAGATGGAGGACACTGACTCGCTGTGGTGAATCTAACCTACATGGTTCTACACACCATCCTACACACCACCATCCTATGCTGTTTGGCTACAAAAAAATAAAAAAATTAAATGGAATTTGCACCAGTTCCTAACCCTACTATTCTGTCCCCTGCCTTCACCAGTGAGTCATGATGAGACTGTAGCAGGACAAATCAACTATGGGAAACACAGTAAAACCCAGAATGTTGTAGATTTGAACAAAACCTTTATAGTTATTCATCACCTTTTTCCATTTCTACAGATGTGGAAAAACACTCAGAAACAAAATGTTTCTTTTCCAAGAGCTCAAGAGAACTACAAGCAGCAACAACGCTGGATTGATGATGGCATGACGTCTTGTTAATTTGACTCTATAGGTGACACTAAGTTGTCAGTGCAGATGTCATCAGGTCAGCAGTTGTTCCTTCCTCTCCAAGTTCTGTCTGCTTCCAGGTTGGACCATCAGCAGGACGACAAAGGATGGACAAACGCTGGAACAAGTAGGAGAAGTGAGTTTAAACATGACCATAGTCACTTGGATATTGGCAGGTGTTGGGATCGGGAGAAACATCATTTGGGTATGAATTAATATTAAAGAGGGCGGCACAGTTGTGCCCGCTTTAATACCAATTCCAACCCAAACCCTAACCCTAACCCTGTCGCTGCTTCAACAAGGCGGTTCCGGGTTCGAGTCCCGCTCTGTGTGGAGTTCACATGTTCTCCCCATGTCTGCGTGGGTTCTCTCTGGGTTCTCCGGCTTCCTCCCACCTCCAAAAAGCATGCGCTTCAGGTTGATTGGCCGGTCCCAAATTGCCCGCAGGAGTGAGTGTGTGTGTGCGTGTTTGTCTGTTTTGGTGTGTGGCTCCGCAGCGCACTGGAGTTGTGCCCGGAGTGTCCCCCGCCTCAAGCCCTGGGCCAGCTGAGATAGGCTCCAGCTCCCCGTGACCCGCTGGGGCGGATGCAGCAGAAGAAAATGGATGGATATTATTCAAGATATTTGGTAATATTAATAACATATTAGGACCGGTAGTGAATAAATACTACTCAGAAAAGCAGGGCACCATCATGGAGTTGGGGAACAATAACCAAACTGGTAGCATTAGACATCATCCTTTCTCTTCTTTTCTGTAGAAAGGTGCTTTCCACATGTTTCTTCCAAAGGAAGCGTTGATCTGGTATCTCTGAAAAGTATCATGGACAGATTTCCCTGACATCTAGCAGGCCTTGTCTATTCAAAACTAGTGGCTTGAATTCTTACATCTCACCTAAGTGGGATTTTCTGGACCTCCTGTGATTTGCTGTCAGCATGAATTCTAACCTGTCTGAAGGTTCCTGATGTCAAACACATCTGTCCAACTGCCCACAGCGGCACCATGACAACGGAGGAGAAGGTCATGGTCCATCCCAGTGCGTACGCCCAGTCAGGGTAAACGTAGTCATCGACCATCAGATGTTTGTAGTCAACCAGGTACAGGATGAAGGAAATCTGTGAAGATTTTTGATTAAATGTGTGAGTTAACTTTCACAGTGAATGGTGCTTAAGGTAGTTATATTCAAGCAAAATCCCCACGACTACAACCGAGCTGATAACAATGACAGGGACACTGGATCAGGTGGGGAGAAAATACCAGCCTGTTTTTACAGATTGGGTTCTAATATTCTAAAAGCATTTGCAGTAAGACAGAGATCATTTTGAATTACTGCAAATACTTGACCAAATGATTAACACATCCTTTGAGCACCAGATGAGATTTAGGAGACTGTTGAGTGTTAAGTTCACGAATATGAGTTGTAACATAACATAACATGAATTTTATTTTTCAGCAGTGCTGAAATTTGTTTTGCGACCCAGCAGCCGTTTTATGCAACAGAGAAGAACATACTATATATCACACATATCACACACGTTGACATGACAGATATTGATAACATGGAAAACATAGTAGTTGATAGCACTTGTCCCCCACTCAGCGTATCTCGAGTTTGCTCCTGGTTGAGCATTAAAGTGGATTGATGGACAAAGGACTTTTTTAGTCTAACCTTCTTAAAGTCGGTTCCTTGTATCTCCTTCCTGAGGGCAGTAGACTGTTCTCACTGTAAAGAACATGACTGGTGTTTGAGGGGATGTTTTTTGCCAGTCTCAACATACTGTTATTATACATGGATGTATGCAGTTCTTGAAGTTCTTGTCCAACAATCCTTGATCATATGTGTAGTTGGTGTGACATTTGTGACTTTAGAGCTACAGACAGACATCCATACCAGGTGGTGCTACAGTACTGAAGAACACTCATGAGAACAGAAGTGAAGAACAAAAGAAGAATCCTTTTACTGGCACCAAAAGATCGTAGACGGCGAAGGAAATAGATTTTTTGCTTTGTTTTCTTGCACACTGCTTCAATCTGATCTTTCCAGGACAGGAGATGGTCTATTACTACACCCAGGTATGTGTATGAACGCACCTGATGGATCCGTTCATTATGAATAGTAACAGGAACTTTGTGTGTTTCTGGTGGTGTGCCAAACACAATCTCTTCTGTCGTATTTGTGTTTATGATGAGAGCATTGTTGCTACTCCATTCAACCACCTTATTTACCCTCTGTTGGTGCAGTCCAGTGTCACTGAGGTTATTAATAAGAGATATTAACACTGTGTCGTCAGAGTACTTCAGAATGTACTGGTCTGGTCTATTACTCTTACCCTCAGACAGACATTCTGCAGTACGACAGCTGTCAGGGTAGAGAGTGAAGAGTACGGCTGAGGTTACACAACCCTGTGGTGCACCAACATTTGTGATTAATGCTGAGGAGATAGATTTGTTCACCTTCACTCTCTGTACTCTGTATGTTAGAAAGGATGCATAGCAGTGAATCAGGTATGGATTTAATTCCAACTGGACCATCTTTGACACCAATATATCAGACTGAATCGTATTAAATGCTGAAGAGAAGTCCAAGAACAACACCCTTGTATAGTTGTGGTTTGACAGATCTAGATGTTTTGTGATCATGTGGACCAGTGTGGCAACCGCATCTTCTGTACCGCAGTCCTTTTTGTAGGCGTATTGACAGGAGACAGAGCTGGAGGTAGCAGAGATGAAGATGCTGAGGTTCTCTCTGGGAGTGACCAGGATGGATAGGATCAGGAATGAGTACATCAGAGGGACAGCAAATGTTAGAGGTTCTGGAGATAAAGTCAGAGAGTCCAGACTGAGATGGTTTGGACATGTCCAGAGGAGAGATAGTGAATATATTGGTAGAAGGATGATGAGTTTTGAACTGCCAGGCAGGAGGCCTAGAGGAAGACCAAAGAGGAGGTTTATGGATGTAATGAGGGAAGACATGAAGGTAGTTGGTGTGAGAGAAGAGGATTCAAAGGAATGTTTTCAATGTTTAGGTTTAGCCTAGTCCTGCCGACGAGTCATAGGATTTCTTAGTTAGGCCCCTGCCTCCCATTAATTCTCTGCTATTCTGGTCCCTCTAGCACCACTCTCGCCCCTGCTATCTCTGCTATCTCTGTCTCTCTTCCTTCTTCTGCTGTTCTCTCTCACAGGCCTTTGTGTGGTGGATCATCGGCAATCGGCTACCTCTGTCTGCTTCCATGGCTGGCGATAGCACAAGCTGTACAGTGGTCCTGTTTCACCATCCACTAGGGGAGTGCTGGTTCTGCCTCATTTGGTTCTGCTGTGGTTTTGGGGTTTTGCCAGAGTAACCTTGACTTTAACTTTTTTGAGCTGAATGACTTAGGCACTGTCTGGTCTGTCCTCAGAGGGGTGGATCCTCGGCAATCGGTGACCCCTGTGTGCTTCATCGGCTGGTGGTGACTCGCTCTACTGGATGGATCGGCATGCCTTTGTTATACATTTATTGTTACTGTTATTGTTACTGTTATTATTATTGTGTTGTTAATCTGTACATGCGGTATCTATTGCTTCGTCTGTCCACTCCTGGAAGAGGGGTCCCTCCTCTGCAGTCTTCCTGAGGTTTCTCCCATCCATTTTTTCGCCTGTTAAAAGGGTTTTTGGGGGGAGTTGTTCCTTATCCGATGCGAGGGTCGCACTGCTTGCAGTGCACAAAGGTCAGAGGGATATCGTCCATGTGCAGATTGTAAAGCCCTTTGAGACATTGTTTGTGAATCTGGGCTATATAAAAATAAATTAAATAAAATAAAATAAAAGGACAGGGCTAGATGGAGGAAATTGATTCGCTGTGGCGACCCCTGAAGGGAAAAGCCGAAAGGAAAAGAAGAAGAAGATTGACGTGGGTCTAGTTTGTCTTTGGTTACACTAACCAGATGTTATAGTAATATTTTCTCTAGGGATTTCATTATCACTGAAGTGAGGGCTATGGGTCTATTATCCTTATGCTCCTTGGGACATTGGATTTTTGGTAGTGGTTTTATGTGTGAGGTTTTCCAAGACAGGTGAATTATGTGTGTGTCTACAGAGTTTTGGAATATGGGTTGCCACACTGGAGCCAGCTCAGATGCAAAGTTTTTGAGGAGGAAAGCACTGCACTCGTCTGGCCCATTAGCTTTCCTAGTATTGGTACACTGAAACACTCTTCTCACGTCTTCCTCAGTGATGGTAATTCTGTCTGATGGGGCAGGTATTACAGCCTTGAGTATCTCAGTGCACTTTGAGGAGTTGTGTAATGACTCAAACCTGGCCAAGAACGTGTTTGGGTCATTGGCTAAGGCGCATTCATTCTGTCACGATAGGTTTGGTTGGGGATGACATTCCTGTCATAGATTTCATTGTGTCCCGTGCCTTCTTGTGATTGTTGGATTTGAATGAGTCTTCTAAACGTTGTCTATGCGCAGACTTTGCCTGTCTCATTCTATTTTCTAACCTTTTCTCTGCTAATCTTTGTGCACCAAAATCTTTGTTTATGAAGGCTGTTTTCCTCTCATTTATTATTTCTGTAATATCTTTGGTCACATGGGTTTTGTTATTGGGATACATTTTTATCTCTTTTGTGGGAACAACCAGCTCTACACAGAAATTAATGTAGTCAGTTATGACAGTGGTTATTTCATCCAATGAACCGTCTCTAAGAGTGTCCCAATCAGTCCAGTCCCAGCTTTTAGTTATTCCTTGCTTTCATTTGTCTAAGTCCTAATTACTTTCTTCTCAGGCTTTCCTCTTTTTAATTTTGATTTATAGACTGGAGTGATGCACACATTATGATCTGAGGTCGATATAGGTGGCCCAACCCTGGCTACATAAGCATTTTTAATGTTTACATAGCACTTGTCCAATATATTGTTTTTTCTGGTCGCATCCATGACATACTGTTCAAATCCTGGCAGCACAGTGTCAAGGAAGCACTGATTCAGATCTCCGAGCACAACTGCTGGTGCTTCTGGGAACTGTAGTTGCAGCTCATGTACACGGTCAGCGATGGTTCTTGCTGCTCGTGCAGCTCTTCCTGGCCCTTTCGGGGGAACATAAACAGCAAACAGTAAGATGCACCCGAACTCACGAGGGAGGTAGAACGGTCGTAGAGTCATGCCCAGGATCTCCACATTGGGATCGTCACATATCCTGGTTTTAATGGAGAAGGCTCGACACCGGAGATCGTTGATGTAAACACAGATCCCACACATCCGACACGCCTCACACGCCTCATCTGTAAAGTGTTTTTGTATAGATTGCAAATTGCTAAACTGTAGGATTCTGTATTACATTTCAGTGATTAGCTTTGCACATCATCACCATCTTAAAATTATTGCCACAGACATTTTTTTTTACAGAAATGATGTTTTTTGCCTAAATTCTCCTCATAATAATGTTACCTCTGGTAAAATTGCCTACATAGATAGATAGATAGATAGATAGATAGATAGATAGATAGATAGATAGATAGATAGATAGATAGATAGATAGATAGATAGATAGATAGATAGATAGATAGATAGATAGATAGATAGATAGATAGATAGATAGATAGATAGATAGATAGATAGATACTTTATTAATCCCGAAGGATCGTCAGTTAAACAAATTTTTCCATTCTTCCCATTTAGTATAATTGCTCAAGTCATGAGTGTAACTTGGGCATTACAAAATGTTTGAACATCCCCATCAAATCTGAAAATCAAGCAGCAGCGCCATCTAAATCTGGACTTCAGAGTGGCGGCAAAGGTTGCGCCTGATGTCCTGGATTTCATTAAGAACAGGCTGATTCACACTACTGCAGGAGCACAGCTGCCTTAACACAAGAAGTTCATTTTAGCCAGGCACAACCATCTCCCAACTACATCTAGTCCAATATGTCAGCTGTGTTCCATGAGAGCTATTCCCTATTTATTTTACAAAAATATCATTGGGATGTTTGTGTTCCATTCAAACATGGGAATATCAGAAAGGCTGCATGTGACACACATGTCACCAAGAAGGATGAAGCGAGGCAAGAGAAATCCCAGGACAGGGTTTCTGGTAATGAAGTAAAGTCCGTTTGGACAATGGACTTGAAAGCTCTGCTACTCCGTCCAAACAGCCGAGCCGGCATTGGTTACAGAACAACTTCAGGTAACTTTGCCCTTTTCTACTTGAGATCAAAGGAAGGCTACTGATACGTTTGGGACGAATTATAACCGAGGGATTTCCGTCATTTTGAAGGTGTGATCAGTGACCATCCAGAACTCAAGGAGGTTGTAGTGTGGAGTGACATTTGTGGATATCAGAATTGCAATGCATGTGTGGCGAAAGCATACTCTGAGCTTGCTAGGAAATATGGGTCATAAATACACAAATACCTCGTTGTATGCCATACACAAATGGGGTGTAACAGTATGTGCAGTACAACTGAATGCAAAATAGTTAGATATTCTCACCCCAAGAGTCATTGTACTCCAGACTGCTAGAACCAGACCATCATCTTACCATGTGAAAGTGCTCAGGCACCACAGATATTCTTTCTTCAGCATCAGACCAGGCAAAAAATCTACAAACCGGACTGTGCTTGACTTTCAGACTCTTCAGTTTAGCAGTGAAGGCAAAAGTCCATTTCAAGCCTGTGTGTGGGAAGAACTGCCACAAAGGGAACAGGTGCCCAATGGGCCAATATGCATGGACAAGATGTTTCCATGTGCTCTGCCAATCAAGGGGAGAAAGTTCCAGGACCTGCAGTCAATGAAACCCGTCATACCTGTCAAGGTTCCTCACTTCTTTGACAAATTGCCAAACTAACAGGCATCAGTCAAGAACTCAGCAAAGAAGAGCTGGAAGGAGAAGTGAAGAGATCCCTCTTCAGCATTGTGTGGAGATAATCTGTCAGTTGTGCTTTATTCCTGACCGATTGGAAGGTTTAACATCATTTAATTCTCTCATATTCCATTTGACTGACCTTGTTGTTTGTATGTCAATAAGTATCTGTTTATATAACCATTTTGATTAAAATTATTAGCATATATCATATATTCAACAAATGGTTCAATTTTTGGTGTTGTGTGGAAAAAATCACTGGCGATTATTCTAAGAAGACATCGAAATAAGACTGTTAGGGAGTAATGTCAATAATCCAGTCAAGAGTAACAAATAGAACAAAAATGAATGGTTCTATTCTTTTAGTTTTAGTTCATAACGAAAAAACCTTTTGATGTATTTAATATGAATATAATTAGATCAAAGAATTCTCTCGTGTTCACAACTAGTCATCCACTCCTGAAAGGGCTCACCATAAATAAACTGCTTAAACTGTTGAAGGAATGTAAAATCATCTGTAACCATGACGAGGTTTTCTGACTCACCAGTGACAACAGCGGAACGATGAATTTCCAACACAGTTTGAAGAACGCAGAAGGTCTGTGTCCTGTCATTTCCTCAATGATGTTAGAAAAGTTGTCAGCACCTGATGATGAAGTTTAAAGTAATGTCAACATTTCAAAGGTACAACAATCAGACTGAGGAAGATGGCTCCCGTGGGTTTCCTTTGTATCCTTTCTCTTTCATTTCTGTCCTTTCACTTTCGTGTTCCCTCCTGGCGTTGCCAAACCAGTGATGTTACAACTTTTTCTCTTTTTAAATTTTTCTGGATGTTTCGTCTACATTTTTGTTAGCTTTGTACCCATGGCAACCGAGGGTCACAGACTCAACGGCGAGCGCATTGTTTACACCCGCGACCAGCAGATGACGCTGCGCCGCTGCCCAGAGTGAGGCCCGACATCCCGGAGGAGCTGAGGAGGAGTCGGGCTGCAGAGCGGGGGCAAAGCCGAAGGCAAAGGAGAGGGCTGTCAGGTCCGGTGACCGAGGGGAACTGAAGAGAGTGCAGCACGAGGTCAGGGAGGATCTGCAGGAGGAAGCTGGAGGCCAAACCCCAGCAGAACAACATGAGGGACGTGTGGTCAGGGATGGAGATCACAGGGAGACAAAGACGACCATCAGGCGGTTTGGAGAGAGCCAACAAGCTGAAGGTGTTCTTCAACAGGTTCAGCTCACGGCCGTCTGCCTCCCCCTCACACCCCGACCCCAACGCTCCCCCTCCACTTCCATCCTTCCTCTCTCTCCCGCCGTGGTGGGCAGTCCTGAGCAAAAGATCCCCCTCCACCTTCTCCTCCGCTGAACCAGCACCCCCCCCACATGACGGTGACTATGGGACAGGTCAGGAGACAGCCGGAGAGACTCCAACAGAGGAAGGCTGCTGGTCCTGATGGCCCCAGGATCCTGAAGACCTGTGCCCCCCAGCTGTCTCCAGTCATCACACACCTCTACAGCCTGAGTCAGGGGAGAGTCCCGGTGTTGTGGAAGACATCATGCTTGGTTCCTGTCCCCAAGAAGTCGGCCCCATCGGAGGTGAACGACTACCGACCTGTTGCCCTCATATCCCACCTGATGAGGGCGCTGGAGAGGCTGGTCTTGGCCCACCTGAGGCCTCAGGTGAAGGAGCTGCTAGACACTCTACAATTTGATTATCAGCCCCACTTGGGAGTTGATGACGCCGTCATCTACATGCTGCAGAGAGCCCATGTGCATCTGGATGGTGCAACATTTAAATATCCCAGTTTGAGATAAATAAAGTACATCTTAATTAGCAAGGTAATATTTTAGAATGATCTTGTCCAAAAACAAAAACAAACCCCAAAGAAATGGGCTTTTCTGTGTTCTTGGAGTAAATGATCTGTGACTCATTCTCTTAAGACAAACTGTCCACCAGAGAGGGTCCTGGTGGTGGGACTTGAACCAAGGAGAACCAGAATGCAGTTTTTGCTTCCTACTTCCCTATCATGAACAATAGGGTCACCTCTGTGAGATTGTCAGTCACTCAAGGATAGGGTAAAACTACTATTGTTTTCTCATACATCATATAGTAGCACAGAGTGCCCAGCCCTAAAATTCCTGGATTGCATCACTGTAAAGGTCACATCATGGGACTACAATGGCGCTGGCAGCGGATTCTATCCAGAAAAATGGTTTGGTATGTGATGTTTGTGCTATTAAAGCCTGGCAGAATAAATATTTTCCATGGATTTGACAAATTGAAGGGCTTACATGTCTGTGGAAACTGAGAAGGACAAGGGAAATAAAACCACAATATATCCAAAGGGAGTGAGCAAATTGCAAGACTATATGTTGCTGGAAAAGTCAAAGAAGTCCAATGCATTCACAGCAAAACAAATTTGTTCATTGTTTGTGCTCCAACATACAAAGTATATCCAAACCAGCAATTAAAAAGAAAACCTGGGATAATCCTGCTTCTGCTCCCAGCCAACAAGTCTTTAAAATCGACCAGTGTCAGTTGCGTGTACAATTTCGAAACAGGTGATCCTGGATCAGTTTTTCAGCCAGCTCACAGAGCATATGGAGGACGCTGGGCAGCCCCACCAGACAGGACAACTGGGCCCAGCCATAGAGCGCTGGTAGCAGGTCAGGGGAGCACCGTGTGTACCGTCAGAGCTCCATCAGAGCTCCGTCAGTCTTCACTTGGTGCTGTGGCACTCCAACATTGACAACTTTGTGTCTTCACTTTAAATGAGAATTATGGACTTCAAAAATGTGAGAAAATATTGCGTCATTAGTAAGACTGTAATTAATGTCACTCACCAAAAATCCACGCCAAAGCCAGGCATTCACAGATGGCCATGAGGTTCATGCAGACTCTGGTCGCGCCGTAGAAATCAATAAGTTGGAAAATATAAATTCCTCCCTAAAGCAGAAAGATATGGAACTCTAAATTAGATTTGAGCAAGCAGTGCAATCTGAAAATGACTCCAATTAAATATTTTCACCATTATATTTTTTTACCTCAGTAACCAAAGCGAGATGTAGGAGACAGAAGGATGTGCAGCTGATGAGGACAAGGATCTCGTGTTTCACTGGTGCACGAAGGAATGTTGGAAGCAAATCGCTCACTGACGTGAAAATACTCTCAATGAGCACAAACTGGGAAGGAAATAAATTGAATAACTTAATTGTTTCTATACAACTCTTATTTATTGGAATTTAAATAAAACTTTTTACATGTGTGTCAACAGTCAGTAGAATCAGCATCAGGAAGAAGCAGGCAGTCCAGAACTGTGGTAAAGGTATCAAAGCTGTGGCCTGAGGGTATGCAATGAAGGCCAGACCTGGACCTGTGGAGGGACCGCAGAAACTCAGGAAAAAGCCAGGTAGAAAATTTGAAAAATAAGAGTTTAGAAACAAATGGTGATACGGTGGAAAAATTCAGGCTTCTCTAAGTAGCAACTTTAAGCTTAACTGGTATATGTGTCATAGCTTTAACTTTATGAATCTTGCGATAAGAAATTAAACTACATAAAAAACTTAAAACTTGTAACCTGCCTGTCTGTTAAAATGGGTTCAAAGGAAAATTGTGTGTTTTGAATTCTGCTGTGTGCTGTCAGTAGAATCTGGGTATCCCTTACATTGCATTAGATGAATACACACACACACACACACACACACACACACACACACACACACACACACACACACACACACACAGACTGTACCTGACTCGATCACGGTATCCACACTGACTCCCTGTTTGTGAGCCATGAATCCAAGAACAGAGAAGACGACAAATCCAGCTACAAAACTGGTTCCACTGTTCAGCAGACAGATCCAGAAACAGTCCCTGGGGTCCACACAGAGACAGTGTTATGGGTACTTGTAAAGATTGTCAATTTAATCAGTATGTAAAGCTTTTGTCTTGTTCTTACTTGTAACAGTTGTTGTTGTACTTGTTGTAGCTGCTCAACACATGAAGTGTTCCTCCTGTCACGCTGTAGGAGAAAAAGATTTGGGACCCGGCTTCTATCCAGACCTGTAACGTGATAGGAGGAGGGTTAGACAAGGAAACCAGAGCTCTGCCCAGACTTATTGTGTCTTTTTGTGTCAAAGTCTAGCGGTAATTCTGAAATGTGTGACAAAAAAGGTTTTGATAAAGGTCAAGAAGAATTTCACCCAAGAAACAGCTATCAACCAAACAGAAGGAGTTGTTTGATAGCTCACTACATCTATTGAAATAAAATACATGCCAGCTTTCATATTTGGCACAAATTTTACATTATTTGATCCAAATCTACCTGAAGGTCAGCCAGGCGGTTGATGTCTGGGTACAGGTAGTAGTAGATCCCTTCAGAAGCCCCAGGTAGAGTCAAGCCTCTGATGAGCAGGATCAGGAGCATCACGTAGGGGAACGTGGCTGTGAAATAAGCGACCTGAAAATTGTAAAAGGATGTTAGTCGGTATAATTGTTTATACAATCATACACACCACAAATATACAGCATATAAAGATTCAACATGTTTCTACAGGACCTTTCCAGAGGATCTGACTCCTTTCCAGACACTGAAGTAGCAGAAGACCCAGCAGGCCAGAAGACACAAGGCCAGCTCCCATCTCACGCTGCCCAGCTCCTCAATGCCTCCAGACATGCCCAGCATCCTCCGTCTGAGGAGAGACCAACAGGTAGGACTGGAAGGACACCTGCTTTGTATTTGGAAAGACTATCGACCACAAAACAGGTCACACGTTTGAAAATAACAAAGTACAATTCCATCGTTTGAAAACAGTTTCCATATTTTTTGTGCCTCTGACTCATTATTACAGTAACTAATGAATTAATGAATACATTTGCTATTACTTTTCTATGACTAATTTCTGTGAGCTCTGTTTGATATCCAGAGATTTCTGTCAGTGCAGGACATCTACTTTTAGAAAGCGTCAGTCTACTAAGAGCCACAACGAGTGAAATACAGAAATGTCTCCTGAAGCAACATTTTAATGTTTTTAATTTTAATTTAATGTACTTTAGTAATCCCTGAAGGGAAATTGAGAGCACACTGTAGTTAGTCAGACACATCCAATCACATGCATGTGTTAGTGTGTACAGGCCCTGAACACACACACACACACTCACACATAGGGGGCCTGTACGCATGCAGGGGAGGTAGAGTGGCGGGCAGCTCCTTTGTGGTGCGTCCCAAATAGACAACTTGTATGGGGGATAGCGCCTTGCTCAAGGGTGCCTCGGCAGTGCTCTGGAGGTGAGCTGACACCTCCCACTGTCAGCTCACCTCCGAGTCTTTTTTAGGCGGGAGCGGGAATCGATATCAGAACATTGGACGACCCGCTCTACCGAGCGCTCTACCATTGAGTCACTGCCGCCCCTTTTTTTTAAAATTTTTAAAAAAATTTAATTCAATATACTTTTTACGATTTTAAGATTTAAGACCAATCAGCCATACAGTAGATAATGAGAAGAAACAGAAATTGGACTCACTCCCAGAACTCGACTGCTGCAGAAGTCCCTCTGGTCTGATTTGTAGTCACATTAGATGAATTAAAAGTCTGTAGGTCAAGACAATCGGCTGGTTTGAGGAACAA
Organism: Antennarius striatus; assembly: GCF_040054535.1. Lineage (NCBI taxonomy): Eukaryota > Metazoa > Chordata > Actinopteri > Lophiiformes > Antennariidae > Antennarius > Antennarius striatus. Next base: position 20,994,235 of record NC_090793.1, on the reverse strand, counting down.
ACAGATTCAGTGAGGATTAGTGCATTGAAGACTCCGTATTTTAGAGGTGATGAGAAGACTTTTGTTATTTTATGTGTACATAAAATGACAATGATGGTGGTTAAAGATCTTTAACCTGGTGGTTAAAGGTCAGTGGTGGGGTAACTGCAATTGTGCAATTTCCTCCTTGATTATTAAAGTGTCTATCTATCTATCTAACTATTGAATTCTTGTACTCAAATGAAAGGTTATAAGTACAACACAAATATGAATGATTCACTTTTTATGAATTGTATAATTATACTTACAACCGTTTTGCAAATGTACATGACCTGTGAGCGTGGTAATTCTCTGTCAAAGACAGAATTTATGAATCCTGAATGTACCAGGAAGGGATTCCATGTTGCATGTGACACAGTTACACTCCATGTTGACTTGCATGATGGCTTCAACCGACATGTATTTATATTTTATTTGTGTAGCTCAAATTCACTCATGGCAGCTTTCCTCTGAGGGCTTTAAAATCTGTGCAGAGTAACTATTCCTACTCTGGGATGCTCGATCTGCCCTTCCCTTCTGCCCTTACTGATAGACAGGGTTGATAGCTCTGAAGACAACTCAAAAGGTGTGACAGATAAAGAGAAATGAATCACAAAGTAATGAAATGTGTTCCTGGTTTTTGAGCTGCAAATATGACTCATCAACATTTATTACAACGGCAATTAATCACGACAGTTTTTCCGATTACCAACATGAATGGAGTTTGACATTAAAAATCTCATAAGCAGGCTAACATAATTAGCATCATCGTAGTTACAATTTTCCGCAAACATGTCCTTCAGGTTTCTCAGCAAATAGAAGACAAATAAACTAACATGAACTCCATCTCTTTGAGTAACAACGGTGTGAAATTGATCTGCAATTCAACCGACAGACAGATGTCAAATCATCACATGTGCAGTGTTAGAAGCATTTCCATGAAAATTACCAAAATAGTTCTGACAGTTGCCAATGATCCAGCTGTACTTTAATATATTGTTGACTTGTGTAATTAACAACATTTTGTCACTGAATCTCTCTATTTAAACTCTGAAAAAAGAAATATGATTGCAGAGACGGTTTGTAACAGTTTTGTCTAAGCTCCATAAATTTAAAATAATCCCTGGAGGCTCTCACCTGTATTCCAGGTGTTGTCACAGGTGACCCAGGGTAGCTGGGATCTGAATGCAAACACCAGATAGAAGAGAGCCCAGGCTTCAATTAGAACATAGCTGGTTTGCCAGAATGAGATTATCAGTTGTCCAACTCCAATCCCTTTGATAGAACAAGAAACAGCAGTTCACAGAATTTAAGAAAATCTTTTTTTTTCTGTCTCGTGTATAAATGCAACAAATTTTAATTCAACTCAGATCAGCTCACCCATTGCCAGTGGACACATCTTGGTCCAGCAGGTGATGAATCCTTCCTGGGTGTACTGACCCATTGAGATCTCCAGTACAAACAGAGGTAGACCAGAAAATACAGCTAACAAACCATATGGAACCAGAAAGGCACCTGCAGGAGAATAAAAGCCACACCAACACAAAACCAAGGTAATGACAAAGACAAAGGTCTTCTCATCCACCTAACAATAACATCGAGATTATTTCCCTTTACCCAACCAAACTGAAGAAAAGTTTCTAAAATTTACCTCCACCATTCTTGTAGCAGAGGTAAGGGAATCTCCACACGTTCCCCAAGCCGACGACGTTCCCTGCTACAACCAGACAATATTCTCTTTTACTGGCCCACCTTCCCCGCTCTTCATCTCTTAGTTTTTCAGTTGTTCTTCTTTGTCTGTTCATCTCCGCTTCAAACTGTTAACTGTTGTGTTAAAACTACAAGTTAGTAGAAGTCAGTCTTTGTTTCTCTGATTGTCTCTTCATAATGAAACATTATTCCTCCCTCATGCTGTGAATCACCTTAATTGCAGAGTTGCCTCCCTCTCGGTCAACAACCAGGGCTTGTGTGACACTATCAACCTCCTGGTCTCAAGGTAGCGCTATTCCATGGGGGTCGGGGAGTGGGCATCGATAGGGATTTTCCATTAGCTATCTACTTTAAAGACTTTTAAAGGACTACAACCATATCCACCTGGGAATCCTGTGAGATCTAATTTAATTTAATTTAATACATTGTTATATATCTCAATCTCAAACTCAGCATAAGTGAACTTTGAGAACAACAGAACAACAAAAGAATGTCAGAGTACAACCTCTTCATTTGGTGGTAGGGAGTGATATTCTCAGGTGACCAGTTTCAAGAATTTTAATAGAAACAATAATGCAGTTCACCTGATTTGGAGGAGAGGTTTGGTGATGGAAAAAGTCAGAGAGAACCCGTGCACACATGAGGAGAGCTTGAACACAAACACAAAAGAATTCCCAGGTTGATTTGAATGCAGGACCTTCGTGCTGTAAGGTAACCGTGATTTTGAAATGTCAATGCTCTGTTTTAGCCCTATGTGTCATCTTACATATAAAACCAGTTTCAGGATTATGTCACCTCAGTTTTTGTTTGTAAGTGCCTTTTGAAAGAGTCACCAATCATGAGGAAGGATTGGCATACATGTTCTGTGATAATGGTAACTTTGGTTATTTGCTTTGATCAATGGTGTCATGTGACAGTTCCAGTTGTTCCAGTACCCACAGTTGAGTTTGCTTTATGATATCCTTGGTAGGTGACAGTGACATGTGACTGATTCTTGTACAGTTTTGTGTTTTTTTGGTGTCCTTGTCACTGCCAGACGTGTGGCCCTATGGGGTTGCTTGGGTCCTCCAGCTCCTTTTGGATACGGTTACAAGAAGGTTTGCTTTGTCCCTCAGCAGTCTCGAGAGCATTAAGGAGATACCAGGAAACCGATGATGACACAAAAAGAGCTAGACGAGGCTATGAAGGGCATCACACACAGACACACACACACACACACACACACACAGACACACACAAGGGGCTTACAGACATGCAAGATGGTGAGGTAGAACAGTGGGCAGTCCATTCATGGTGGGCACAATTGAGCACCTTGGTGGGGGACAGTGCCTTGCTCAAGGGTGCCACAGCAGTGCTCAGGAGGTGAACTAACCCTAACCCTATCCTCCCACTACCAGCTCACACTCCAAATGTTTTGGCCCACATGAGTCTTGAACCAAACGCCCTCCGGTCCCCGGCCCCAAACTTAGTGGACTGAGCTACTGCTGCCTTCTGTGTGTGTGCATGCTTCTGACCAATAGCAATAAACCAGGGTGGAATGAGGACTTGATGTCTGCCAGTAGGACCTGTGCTGACCTAACACTTGTGCAGTGATCCCCCAGGTGCAGGGTGTGTCAGACCTCATTTGGTTGGGGCTCAGGCACCTCCTGGCTAATGTTGGTATTGATGTATCTGACTAGATCTCAGCACCTACATCTAGTTAAGCTCAGGTGGAATGTATGGAACCGGGAGAAGATCACCTCAGAACACCATCCAAGGACTCAGTTTTTGCAGATTTGAAAAAAATTGTATTACTTTCCATCAGTTTCTTTTATCAAGATCAGAGCTCGAAATTAACTTTTTTTCTTGGTAGCATTGGTGCTCCCAAATTTAAAAGTTAGTCCAGCAAAGACTTTAGGAGCACCTACCCAAAAGCAAGGCAGTGACGGAGCGATAGAGAGCAGCCGCAGCAGCGCTCTCATTGGTTCCTGGCAGGATCGCGGTCCTGCTCAGACTGTTTCACACACATTCTCCGGCAGGTCCACACTCACGTGTCCGCATCAAACAAACTGTCGCGGTAGTGCGTTCGAGGGTGCACACACCCCACATCCTCACAAAACTCAGACAGTCCTTTACAAAGAGCCTCGAACCCAATACCCTTGAAACACTCCCCACAGGATACCATGAGCAACATCAAATGCCTTCTCTAAATTCACAAAGCACATGTGGACTGGTTGGGTGAACTCCCATAAACCTTCAAGCACCAAATGGATGGTATTGAGTTGGTCCTCTGTTACACAACTGGAGCAAACTGCATTGTTCCTCCTGAATCAGAGGTTTGACTATTGGTCTAATCCTCCTCTTCTTTACCCTGAAATAGACTTTTCCCAGGAGGCTCAGGAGTGTGATTCCACTGTAGTTGGAGCACACTCTTCAGACCCCCTTCTTGAAAATGGACACCACCTCGGTCTGCCAAACCAGAGGTGCTGTCCCCAACAACCACCCAATGTTACAGAGATACTGTAGGTAAACCAAGATGAGATTCACCAAGGATTGTCTTGGCTGGTACATCTCCGCAATGTTACAGCGTAACTGGCCACAAAGGAGCTCGGCAACCACCTTGGTGAATTCAACTTAATAGACAAGTCCACCTCTGAGACTTCAGCCTCTGCTTCCTCCATGGAAGACATGGTAGTGGGATGAAGGAGATCCTCAAAGTATTCCTTCCATCGCCCGACAATACTCCCAGTTGGGATCAGCAGCCCCCTCCTCCTCTGTAAACAGCGTTGATGGTGCACCACTTTCCCCTCCTGAGTCACCAGATGGTGTCAAGATCACAGTACAAGTTACCTTAAATCTGCCTCTAATCTGCAGTTTGTGGTTAGCATGACTGCACAACATTGGTGAACAAATATGCTCCACTTGTGAGCAGGAAGGAAGTAATTCTTTATATCTGTATTCGACACCATTTCAGAAGAAGCAGGACATTTGCATATGAGCATAGGATCTGAATGTGAAAAAGGATGATGAAATGGAAAAATATTTTCAAGAAAAATAAGAAACCTATTACAAATCTAATGAAAAAATAAATGGGAGGAATGGGCTATTCAAATTTAAATTAAAAAAAACTTTATTTGTCCGCAAGGGGTTATTTTGACGTATGGAGAGATCTTGATCTACTGCAGAAAGACTAGAATGGCTTGTGCAGTATGTGTGTTATGAATTCTAACCTGTCTGAACGTTCCTTATGTCAAACACATCTGTCCAGCTGCCCACAACGGCACCATGACAACCGAGGCGAAGGTCATGGTCCATCCCAGTGCGTACACCCACTCAGGGTAAACATAGTCTTTGACAATGAGGCGCTTGTAATCAGCCAGGTAGAGCATACAGGAAATCTGTAAAGATTGTAAAAAAAATACTTGAACCTGAATATATTCCAGTACCATGTCTTTAATGCAGTTTACACACACACACACACACACACACACACACACACACACACACACACACACACACACACACACACACACACACACACACAGGAGGCCTGTAAGCATGCAACGGGAGGTAGAGTGGCGGGCAGCTCCTTCAAGGTTAGCCCAAATGAGCAACTCATAAGGGGGACGGCGCCTCAAGGGCGCCTCGCTTAAGGGCGCCTCGGCAGTGCTCCGGAGGTGAGCTGACACCTCCCACCTCCCACCTCCCACCTCCGGGTGTTTTTCTGGAGAGGAGTGGGAATCGAACCGCCGATCTTGAAACATTGGGACAACCTGCTCTACCACTGAGACACCGCTGCCCCGAATATACCTCCAGTTACGGAAAAAGTACCAATACATTTTCTGGATTTGACAGCATGGGAACATGTAATTCATTTATTCATTAATTCAATCACCCATTCATTCATTCAGTCCTTCATTCAATCATCCATTCCTTCAGTCATTCATTCATTCATTCATTCATCAATCATTTAGTCATTCATTCAGTCATTCAATCATCCATTCATTCATTCATTCATTCAATCATCCACTCATTCATTCAGTCATCTATCTTCCAGAAGACAAAACGATTATATCATTAACCGCTCATCCAATTGTGGGTCACAGGGCACACTGGAGCCTATCCCTGCTGACCATGTGCCAGTGGTACACCGTGGACCAGTCGCCAGTTCATTAGAGGGCCAAAGGCTTTCGTTAGTTATTTTAGTATAATTAATGGAGTTCTGACATAATCAGGTAAATGGTCTCTCAGGGTTCCTTCCAGTGTCTTCAGTAACAATACATTTAAAGCCGATGCCTTTGTGTTGATGCTGTTGGTCAGCACAGCTGGTGTTAAGTGGGTGCAGCCAAACCCACCACAGACCCACAGGAGAGTACCGCCAAACAGTGATACCAGAACACCCACAACCAGCAAGTGCCCTCAAGCACTTCAAACTAGAAGAACTTGAAGAAGCTCTATGTTTGCTGAAACCTGGGAAAGCAGCAGGAATCAATCATGAACTGACGGAAATGTTACAGCGCCTAGGACCAAAAGCAAAAACCTGGCTCCTAGACATGATTAACTCATGCTTGGAATTAAAAAAAAACATTCCACCTGTATGGAGCAAAGCCATTACTGTTGCTATACCCAAACCTGGAAAAGACCCATCATTACCAAAAAGTTACAAACCGATCTCCCTCCTTTGTATAACATACAAGCTGTACAAGAGGTTATTACTCTGCCTAACAGCACTCCAGATCCACAAAGCATACGGACTGGCTGGGCAAACTCCCACTAAGGCCTTGAGCACCTGATGGAGAGTGTAGAGCTGGGCCAATGTTCCGCAATCGGTATGAAAAACGTATTATTTTTTATTTCGGTCGAATCCTCCTCTCCAGTACCGTGGAGTAAACTTTTCCCGGGACGCTGAGGAGTGTGATCCCAGCGTAGTTGAAGCACATCCTCCTGCTCGGTTCTTGAAAACGCACACCACCACCCCAGTCTGCCAGTCCAAAGGCACTGTCCCTGACCGCCATGCAATTTTCCAAAGATATACTGACCACTTCAATAATGGAGCAGCTGAAGCATGGTTGACTTGGATTCAATGTCTCCACCCAGTTTCTAGGCCATTCAGATTGATATTGGATGTCTCGTTTGTAGTCTGAACAGTCCCATACCACATGATATCCGATTTTTACGAATTGGATTGAAACCACGTAGTTTCATATTGGATATGGACATTATGAAACTCAGTCTGAACAGCTCCAGACCTTCCGATCGGATATGGCAGTCCGTGACGTCATATCTTCACCCGTGAGTCATTGTGAAAATGTAGTAAATACAAATAATCCATTGGAAACACAGTAAAAGACTCAAGCTATACTCTAGTGTTGAAAAAACGTTTTATCAATGTTCAGAACTTTCACCAGACAACAGAGAAAGAGTTCTTAACAACTGTGTGCAGCATCATAGTCGGATTGATGATATGCAGTGCCATAGCTGGATTGTGTATGAGACTCTCTCACTAACTTGTCACTGCAGATGTTGTCAATTCAACAGTCATTCCCTGCTCTCCCATTCTTTTCCTCTGCCAGGCTGGATCTTTAGCAGGACAGGACAGCCAAACGCTGGAACAAACGAGTTTTTAGCACGACCACACTGACAAAGTCATTTACTAGTGAAAAGCACTGGGTCATCGGACTGACTGATTTACCAACACAAACAGCTGCATATGCAGCAGACGGTGATTCAGGATTTGAGGAAACCTCTTTTTACATTTTCTCAAAAACAAAAAAACTTCTGTTATATTGTTTAGTGTGTTTCCTCACCTGCCTGAACCTTCCTGGCGTCCAACACATCAGTCCAGCTGCCCACAGCGGCACCATGACAACAGAGGAGAGGGTCATGGTCCATCCCAGTGTGTACGCCCAGTCAGGGTAAATGTAGTCTTTGACCATCAGGTGTTTGTAGTCAACCAGGTAGAGGATGAAGGAACTCTGTTGTTTGAAAAAAACACGCATTTTTGTTGTGAGCACTAATCTATGCTTTGTGGTAACTTTCACTAAAAATAAAAGGCAGTCAAAAATATGTAGAATGTATTCCTACAATAACAAACACACAGCACTGCAGCACAAGCAGGTTCACCAGGTCCTACGCTTGGAGCGCTTTGTTCTCACTGAACACACATCCTGTAGGAATTTACATCAAATTAAATCTTAATAAAGTCATTAATAGACGTTTGATTCCCTGCTGCTGGAGACCCACTTCCTCTGTTGTGGATCTATTGTACGCTGTCACCCTGGGGGTGGGGGGGGTTATGACTCACCAGTGACAGCAGAGGAATGATGAATTTCCAGCAAAGCCTGAAGACAAAAGGGGGCCTATGTCCGGTCATGTCGTCAATGATGTTCGAAAATCTTTCTGCACCTGAGGGTGAATATTCAGAAATTACTGCTGTCTGGGATAGATCAGCGATGGATCAACGGATTAATCAATGGATTAATCATACTATGTATTGATAGAAGGCAAAAATGCACATTAATTTACAACTGAAAATAAGAAATTACAAGGCTTTTACTAAAGTGTGTATTCTTATATAGGTAGGTGGGTAAAAGGCAAGGAAGGAAATGCAGTAATTAGTATAATAGGACAGCACTTTCAGTCTGTAACTAATGACACCCACCAAATATCCAGCCCAAAGCCACGCATTCACTAAGAGCCATGAAATTGGCACAGGCTCTGGTTCCGCCGTAGAATTCAATGAGTTGGAATACGTACAGTCCTCCCTGAAGACAAAAGATTTGAATGCATTTATTGATTCAGTGTTCACAAATTTCCAGGTGTGCTTCACTCAGAATATTTTCTGAAAATATTTTTTTCCCCTCAGTAACCAAAGAGAGATGTAGGAGAGAGAAGGATGTGCAGCTGATGAGGACAAAGATCTCGTGTTTCACTGGTGCTCGAAGGAATGTTGGAAACAAATCGCTCACTGACGTGAAAATACTCTCAATCAGCACAAACTGGGAAGGAAAGAGAATGAATAATTTAATTGTTTCTACACAACTCTTATTTATTGGAATTGTAATAAAAGTTATTACATGTGAGTCAACAGTCAGTAGAATCAGCATCAGGAAGAAGTAGGCGGTCCACAACTGTGATAAAGGCATCAAAGCTGTGGCCTGAGGGTACGCAATGAAGGCCAGACCTGGACCTGTGGAGGGACCGCAGAAACACCCAATATTTTGGAAGGACATAAGGATAAATAATTTCATTGTTTGCATTCAACTAAAAAAAATTTCAAACATATTTCACTTTTAATTTGACAAAATCTTTGAAGATATTGTACCTGACTCGGTCACAGTATCGACAGAAACACCCTGTTCCTGAGCCATGAACCCAAGAACAGAGAAGACAACAAATCCAACTACAAAACTGGTTCCACTGTTCAGCAGACAGATTCAGAAACAGTCCCTGGGGGTCACACAGAGACAGTAGTTTTGTTGAATAGACAATAGTCTTATGGACACATGTAAGGTATAAGGTAAAGTAAGCAATTTGGTCGAGAGCAGAAGATCAAATTCTTCAAAAATCAATATCAAGTTTCTTGTTTTAAACTTACTTGTAACAGTCGTTGTTGTACTCGTTGTAGCTGCCCAGGACATTGAGAACACCTCCAGCAAGGCTGTAGGAGCAAAGTATTTGGGATCCAGCCTCTATCCAGACCTGGAACATTTTAGAATACGTATCATACGCTGAGGTCTGGGTCAAACTTTAACTGACTGGACAATGTTCTTGAACACTTTCCAAAATCAGGTTGAAGAAGATGGTGCAGGACCTTATTCAGGAGACCCCAGAGCAACACAGGTAACCAAATCAAAGCATCAACATGCTGAAGCACATGAAATGCATGTCAGATGTGTTCACTGTTTTTTGTCTGCACATAGTTCACTTGTAGAAACTTTATTGATATAGTCTGGTTAAAGTATGACTAACCCTCAACAAATGACTACAAACATTCTGTACATATTTTATGGTCTTCTTCAGCAATGGTCAAGAAATTCCAACATTTCAATCCAATAAACAATGCACCTGAAGGTCAGCCAGGCAGTTGATGTCTGGGTACAGGTAGTAGTAGATCCCTTCAGAAGCCCCAGGTAGAGTCAAGCCTCTGATGAGCAGGATCAGGAGTATCACGTAGGGGAACGTGGCTGTGAAATAAGCGACCTGAAATGGAAAGTGAACTGTTCAAGAAAACATAGTCAATATAAGTCAATATAAGCCAGCAACCGCTTGACCAGATCCAGTCAGCAGTTTTTACAGGAATGCCCAGACACTCGTCTCCACCAATTCCTGTGGTCCCAAGGTGCTTCCAGGTGTCTGAGCTCCTCCCCGTCTGTCTAAGGCTGAGCCCTGCCCCCCCACAGAGAAAACCTATTTTAATCGGTGGTAGAGCAACGCATCACTGTGGAGACCGCTCTGCTCCGCCAGTCTGCATCCCATTCCACTTTTCCCTCACATGTGAATAACACGCCAAGGTATGTGAATGTAAGACCCAACAGCTTCTGTTGCCCCTGGAGTAAGTTTGTGTGACTGGGTTTGGACCACCCATTGATAATGATTCTGTGAGCTACAGCTGGAGCTAAATGCTGTCGCCCATACCGACAGTTATATCCGGAATTTGAAGTGGAAAACAATTCTGTAATATGCACCTCACATAAACAAAGACAGATAATGTTTCTACAGGACCTTTCCAGAGGATCTGACTCCTTTCCAGACACTGAAGTAGCAGAAGACCCAGCAGGCCAGAAGACACAAGGCCAGCTTCCATCTCACGCTGCCCAGCTCCTCAATGCCTCCAGACATGCCCAGCATCCTCCGTCTGAGGAGAGACCAACAGGTAAAAGACGACACCTTATTTTATCACAAACATTTACAATCTATTTGGAATAAAGGAACAATGCAACCGACAATCTTCAAAATGTAAAATGACATTTTCTACATTATGTGTTGCCTCTGACACATAATTAGAGTAATAAAATAAAATTACATATTGAAAAAAATCTGTCCCAAGTTTGTCTTTGGATCAACTACAAATTAATTGGAAAGTTCAAACCTCCTAAGAACCAGAATGAGTGAAATCCAGAAATCTGTCCCACATGAACATGGAGACATTGAAGTACATTATGGCTGATGAGAAGAAATAAGAGAAAGACTCACTCCCAGAACTCGACTGCTGCAGAAGTCCCTTTGGTCTGATTTGTAGTCACATTAGATGAATTAAATGTCTGTAGGTCAAAACAGTCGGCTGGTTTGAGGAACAAACAGATTCAGTGAGGATTAATGCATTGAAGATTCTGTATTGACAGGGTGATCAGATCAATTATTATGAAGGAAAAAATCTATGGTTTTATTGTACTAAATTATATAATTACAATTACAACCAGTCTGAGTCTGAATGGCCGTATGCGTGTGCTTCTATACGGTATGTTCCTGTTCCTGAGAGTTCCTGGAGGAACTATCAGAACACCAGAACAGCGACTCTTTTCCAGAAGACGATGATGGACTCACGTGGCCAAACAGTGCCGTTCATCCGTTCATTAATTTTCATGAAGATGAGATGATCGTAACGCACTTCATTCAAAAGATGAATTGCAATTTATGCTGGAGCCTTTCCCAGTTAGATGTGAGCGAGAGGCAGGGAACACCCTGGATGAGTTGCCAGCTCATTGCAGGGCCGCACAAAGAATAAAAAACATTCACCTATGGACCATGTCACATGTCCAATTGACCTACGTTGATTTCTGGAGGTAGGTGGAAGCTGGAGAACCAGAAGAGAACACACAAACTCCACACAGAGATGCCGCAGTGGAACTGAACCCAGAACGTTCTTGTTCTGAGGCAGCAGCTCTACCACCGCCCCACCATGCCACCCTGAGGCCCCCTGCCACAAAGCAACAATGGTTCAGGAGTGGCCAGTGAGTCGACTCAAACTTGAGGGCTTCCTGACTCTTGACCCTTCCTGTGCTCATACCAAGGCTTGGGTCAAGGACAAGGCCATTGAGCAAGAACGGTCCAGTAGGGGCCCAAACTAGTAACCGGATAAGGAACTGAGAAAATGGTCGTTGAAGAGAGAGTCAAAGTCAGCTAAAATCAAAAGCAGGTATTCAGTTCAGACAAATTACAACTTTGTCCTTGCCAAATTCAGTGAGCCAAAGTTGGGTCAGCTAGCTGATTTCACCAAACTCAATTTGTCAGCAAGACACCCTAAAATCACGGGAATCCATTTAACAGATAACAATTATTTGGTAGATTTAACTATTTATATTTAAAAATGTATGCCTCACATTAACAGAATTAAGAATTCCTGAGTACAGTTCAAAAGTCTGACAGCACTACTGGTGACAAATGAATGAATGTGTCTTCACATTTTCAACACATCTGAGGGCAGTTTGTCTGGAAAGTTCCACCAAATCTCCTGAAAGGCTTTTTACAAATTGAAGTACTCTCTCTAGAGTCTCACCTGTGTTCCAGGTGTTGTCACAGGTGGTCCAGGGGAGCTGGGATCTGAATGAGAACACCAGGTAGAAGAGAGCCCAGTCTTCAATTAAGATGTAGGTGCTGTTATAGAATACAATTATCAGACTTCCAATTCCGATTCCTGCCAGAGAACATAAATCATGATTAGAATGATTTTCAGAAGTTTTTGACTAATGTATAAATACTGTGTGGCTTTTATACCTCTTATCTGCCTCCTTCTGCCCATTTTAAATTGAACTTTGATCAACTCACCCTTTGCCAGTGGACATATCTTGGTCCAGCAGGTGATGACTCCTTCCCGGGTGTACTGACCCACTGAGATCTCCAGTAGAAACAGAGGTATCCCGGTGAATACGGCTAACACACCATATGGTACCAGAAAGGCACCTACGGGTTAATGAAAGTAATATGGACACGCCCATGGCAGTAACCAATAGAGTAATCTTTCCACTCACACATCAAAACGACTGGACCCAAAACAGTGTTACAATCTTTACCTCCACCATTCTTATAACAGAGGTAAGGGAATCTCCACACGTTCCCCAAGCCCACGACGTCTCCTGCAACCACCAGAATATATTCTGTTTTACTGGCCCACCTTCCTCGCTCTTCATCTCTCCTCTGTTTCCCATTTTGTGTCCTTGGTCTGTCCATCTCAACCTCAAGAGTGTTGACTGTTTCTGCTATGAATACAGTATATTGCAAACTGGTATTGGCTTTATCGGTCTCTTCCTGATTTTGTGAAACTTTGCCTTTGGCCTCATTAATTATACAACCAGTTCCACGTTGGCTTTCCTGCCTTTATGTTAATGAGTCACTCAGCTTAGCAGTGTTGAAGGTGATCATTTAAATATTTAAATATGTATTTTCTTTTTTTTTCTGGTTTAATTACATATGTCATATGTTTTTTGACCACATTCTATTCTCCAGTCAATCATTCCAGTGTTATTTCTGAATGCTGACTTTTTTTAATGGAAACAGCCAGTGTTTTTAACTTTAAATGCAGCTTTAAGGGAGAAACATGAACGAATAAATACTAGATAAACACCGGGAGAAAAAGAAACACTAACGCCACAGGACATACCACAAGACATACGCTACACTAACAGACACATGCAGCACTAACAGGGGTCAGGGTTCATTCAGGGGTCAGGGGTCATTCAGGGGTCATTCAGGGATCAGGGTCATTCAGGGGTCAGGGTCATTCAGGGTCAGGCTCTGAGCTGAGGAAACCCTCAGGATGGAGTGAAGGTGTCTATCAGTCAGACGCTCCTGTGTGATGTTCAGCTTCACCAGAGAGAAGTCGTTCACACAGGTCTGTGCTGCTAAACAAAGTGAGCGTCCGAGCAGCTTGGATGTGCAGCTGGGGCATTGTGTCCAGGATGAAAGGTGCAAACTCAGCAGAAGACACATGGGTTGACCTTTGACCTCTCTGAACACACACTCTGACTCCCACCTGGCTTGAAGCCCCCTGCTCTCAGCGTCCACCTTCCTTTTAGCCAGTTTTGAGGAGGGGGGTGGCTAAACTCAACCTCCGCTCTGAATGCTGATATAAACAATGAAACCAAAGCCGGCTTGCTGCGCTGCAATGACTTCTGCTACTGTTGCATTGTGGGAAATGTAGTTTGTAGTCCACCAGCAGGCGGACGTGGCCTGCGGGCCGGTTCTAATAATAATTAAAAATCATCCAGGGGGCCATAAATAATTCATCACAGGCCAGATCAGTCCCATGGGTCTTGACTGACATGTGTGCTCCAGAGCAATCATAAGCATCCTGTTGGGTTTTTCTGTCTGTAAAGTGCTTTGAAACGTCTGCTGATGTGATTAAGCGCTATACAAATAAATATTGATTGATTGATTATCACCATGCCTCCGAAAAAGATACAAAAGTTGGAGGAAAACCAAATGACAACGAGTGCTTTCTTGCATAAAAACAATCAAAAGTTAATGAAGGAAAAGAACAGATATTACTACAGACATTACTACAGATATTACTACAGATATTACTATAGATATTACTACAGATATTACTACAGATATTACTACAGATATTACTATAGATATTACTACAGATATTACTACAGATATTACTACAGATATTACTACAGATATTACCGAAATGTATGTGAAGGTTCTGTCAGCTTGGTGCAGCGTACACAGGAATATATATGAATTAAAGAGAAAAAAACTTGAGTTAAAAGAAAAAATAGAAGAAAAACTGAACTACATCATTCTTTATTTCTAAAACTGTTTTTAATGACAACCAGTTACAATGTTATTAATAAAAACATTAAAATTAAAGTTTGTTTAGCTTTTCTATTGTACTGTTGGCAAAACTCAATCTGTGCGTCACTTCTACCATATATTCTGTTATTACTTTGGGATGCATTAACATCATATTGGGAAGCACATCCCAGGGATGTACTACTTCCTGGAGGGAACACGAACGCTGGTTAGGGAACACGAACGCTGGGTAAGGAACATGAACGCTGGTTAGGGAACACGAACGCTGGGTAAGGAACATGAACGCTGGTTATGGAACATGAACTCTGATTAGGGAACAGGAACGCTGGTTAGGGAACATGAACGCTGGTTAGGGAACATGAACTCTGGTTGGGGAACATGAACGCTGGTTAGGGAACATGAACTCTGGTTAGGGAACATGAACGCTGGTTAGGGAACATGAACTCTGGTTAGGGAACAGGAACTCTCGTTAGAGGAACACGAACGCTGGGTAAGGAACATGAACGCTGGTGAGGGAACATGAACTCTGGTTAGGGAACATGAACGCTGGTTAGGGAACATGAACTCTGGTTAGGGAACAGGAACTCTCGTTAGAGGAACACGAACGCTGGGTAAGGAACACGAACGCTGGTTAGGGAATATGAACTGTGGTTAGGGAACAGGAACGCTGGTTATGGAACATGAACGCTGGTTAGGGAACACGAACTCTGGTTAGAGAACAGGAACTCTGGTTAGGGAACAGGAACTCTCGTTAGAGGAACACGAACGCTAGGTAAGGAACATGAACGCTGGTGCGGGAACAGGAACGCTGGTTAGGGAACAGGAACTCTGGTTAGGGAACAGGAACGCTGGTTAGGGAACATGAACGCTGGGTAAGGACCATGAACGCTGGTTAGGGAACATGAACTGTGGTTAGGGAACATGAACGCTGGTTAGGGAACATGAACGCTGGGTAAGGAACACGAACGCTGGGTAAGGAACATGAACTCTGGTTAGGGAACATGAACTGTGGTTAGGGAACATGAACGCTGGTTAGGGAACATGAACTGTGGTTAGGGAACATGAACGCTGGGTAAGGAACATGAACGCTGGTTAGGGAACATGAACTGTGGTTAGGGAACATGAACTGTGGTTAGGGAACATGAACTGTGGTTAGGGAACATGAACTGTGGTTAGGGAACATGAACTGTGGTTAGGGAACATGAACTGTGGTTAGGGAACATGAACTGTGGTTAGGGAACATGAACTGTGGTTAGGGAACATGAACTGTGGTTAGGGAACATGAACTGTGGTTAGGGAACATGAACTGTGGTTAGGGAACACCCTAGGACTCGTGTCAAAGTGAGGAAACAACTTTTTTTCAGGTGTTGAATTAAACTAACGAACGTGACGTGTTTCACTGGTGGCATCGCTGCTCTTCTGTGACATCCACAGTACTCACCGCATCCACTGAGGGTGGGGGGTGACGTCATGGTGAACCACATCCACTGAGGGGTGACGTCATGGTGAACCACATCCACTGAGGGCGGGGGTGACGTCATCCGCAGAGGGAGGGGGAGCTGCCAGCCTCGTCTCCCGGTGTCATGGCGTCCTAACCGGAGGAAGTGTCTGAGAGGAGAACAGGGACTTCTGCCTTCGCCCTTTCCAGGTTCCAGGTTGGGAATCGGGGCTCGACTCGCTTCAGGACTCGCTTCAGGACTCGTTTCCGTTTCGGTGCTTTTCCATCGGTGACCGTGAAGATGGCCGACCCGGCGGAGTGCACCATCAAAGTGATGTGTCGCTTCAGGCCGCTGAACAGCTCCGAGGTGGTCCGGGGGGACAAGTTCATCCCCAAGTTCCAGGGGGACGAGACGGTGATCATCGGGGTGAGTCCCGGGCGGCGGTGGGGATGAGGCGGCCCCGGAGCGCCGGCAGCCGGTCGCCATTTTTGGCTCCGGTAGCGGTTAGCGTGTTAGCTACCGTTAGCCCGGGTCGAGCCCTTCACCAAAGCCGTCCCGTTAGAGGGTGTCCCCGAGTCCAGCCCCGGTTCACGGGTCGTTAAAGGAACAACTTCACGGTACAAGTGGAAACCCTCCGGTACCGCGGGTCTCTGCTGCCCGGCCGCTGCTGCCCGGCCGCCGCTCAACAAAGCCGAACGGCGGCCGGCCCAGCAGGAAGTGCCGCTAGCATTAGCCTCCAGGCTAACGGGAGCTCCACCTCGTTACCGCTCGACACTAAGTCACCGGTACCGGTGTGCCGGGCCCCGTGCCGGTGTGCCGGGCCCCGTGCCGGTGTGCCGGGCCCCGTGCCGGTGTGCCGGGCCCCGTGCCGGTGTGCCGGGCCCCGTGCCGGTGTGCCGGGGCCGGTATGAACAATCCCCGGTCGGCGTCAGCACTAAGCCTAAACTAGCTTTGAGTTAGCAAGGAGCTAATGCTAACCGCATTTCATAGCTGGCTGCTGACAGATTAGCCGGCCTAGGCTAGCTCAGTGCTGGCTCAGTGCTAGCTCAGTGCTAGCTCAGTGCTAGCTCAGTGCTAGCTCAGTGCTAGCTCAGTGCTAGCTCAGTGCTAGCTCAGTGCTAGCTCAGTGCTAAAGAGTAATAATGAAACTAATGGACTTGAAAGCCTTTAATAATAGTTTTAATGAAACTTGCAGCAGGAGACTCGACTAGACTTTGGTTCCAGTTTGAAATGCTGCTGATGGTTATCTGTTCATTTGTCTTTTTTCTTACTTTGGATCCATGTCATAGATTATGGATTGAGTCCTACAGAATTGATAACTTTTTTAAAAAACATCAGATTAAAGAAAACGCAAGTCACCAGAGAGGCGACCCAGATTCCCCAGTTGACAGAAAAACAGTACTCCCATACCCGTTAACCCTCATTATGTGACTCAGTGACCCTGGAATGTAGAACAAAATTTGTCTTATTGTTAATGTGACCAAAAAAATATTTCACCCTAAACAGTTTTCCTCAGGATCTAGCCGTGTAACTTCAAGATGGTTCAAGTCATCAAACCCAGTTTCCCCAACCTTTTTAGCTCCACGGACCGGTTTC
The DNA here is from genome assembly GCF_040054535.1 of Antennarius striatus. Classification (NCBI taxonomy): domain Eukaryota; kingdom Metazoa; phylum Chordata; class Actinopteri; order Lophiiformes; family Antennariidae; genus Antennarius; species Antennarius striatus. The sequence goes on along the minus strand of NC_090793.1, from coordinate 20,976,734 downwards.
ATCGCAGACAATATTTAACAGACCTGCATTTGCTGGACGTTCGTTAATGACACCAGGACAAATGTAGTCTAACAATCAATCGCCACAGTGTTCTAATGTCAAGTGCAAGCAACAGATAGCAAATAAACCTTTATTCATAAATTAATTATCAACATCTCTGTAAACCACGTTATTTATTTTAGAACGAAAATGCTGTCTAATAAGAATCAATTATAGTAAAAACTGGATTCCAGTGACTAATGAAGTTCATTCTGAAATCTAGTGACTTCCAATCAATTGATCACCGTAGGACATATCCTGATCACTTCTGTATCAAATACTGAACAATCAATAATAATGAACCAGTGGCGCCTGAGCTGGTTTCTCTGCACCAGCAAGTCCATCTGGGGCTGAGGAGACAATGACCCCTTCTGGATGTCCGGTGGACTCTGGTCTGGTCCCTCAGACAGGAGGCTGGAATGAAGCAGGTTTCACTGCTTTGGTGGATAATCTGATGGATTTAATCCAGTTGAAGCAGCTGTGGGTTTCATTCTGGGGTAATGGGGTAACCTGTCATGTGGCCCAGGCCTGTCAAGAGGCACAGGCGCACGCATTTTTCTGTGCCTCATTCCACACAGAAGTCACTTTTCAAAATAAAACATCTTTGGACTGATAATCAATTAATAATAGAAAATATTTAAAAGTTATGTGCGGCCCGGTACCTCATGGCCCGCGGCCCGGTACCAGGTCACAAGCTGGTGGTTGAGGACTGCTGCTCTAAGTGAATCAGAACCATCATAGCAGCTGTTGGTCTTCGTCACAGATGAAAATGATGGCATCTGCAAAATTTCCACAGTAACATAGAAAAATGGGAATGCGTTGAACACCAGCATATGGCATATGATGTTAAGGAGGAGTCTGGGTTAAGCGTTACATTTAACACAAAGTGGGTGTCTTTGTGGACTTTGGTGTCTGACTTTAGGACTTTACAAGGCAATTCAAACTGATCTTGAATGCTGGTCATGAGGTTGAATGTTTTGCTTGGGTGAACAGGAATTATGTTTGTGTTGAATCTCATTCTTCAGATGGAAATTGTTGAAGGTTGAATCTGAAGCTATTGGGTGGTTTTTGAGGGTTTGAAGATGTTTGGCCTGAAAGGGCTTCTGGAGTTCCAATTGGCTGATGTGTTTAAATACCTCTCAGGACACATTACATTACCTTCTTTTGGTTTTAGCTCCTCATTAACTTGGTGGATAAACAAAACGAGGGTTACATTAGTAGCTGTGGTGACCTGTTGGATTGTTTGTGCAGACTCGGCCCTCAGGCCTGAGGTCCACCAGCCCAGTTCAGAGTGCTGTGATGGATTAAATCCATCAGATTATCCTGAGACCCCCCAAGCAGTGAAACCTGCTTCATTCCAGCCTCCTGTCTGAGGGACCAGACCAGAGTCCACCGGACGTCCAGAACCCATTTCAGGGGTCATTGTCTCCGTTAGCCCCAGATGGACTGGCTGGTGATGCCAAAACACCCGGGCACAAGTGGGCAGAACACTACAGCCCTTCCTTGTGAAATGTACATTTGCAGGCTAAATGAGCTGCAGCATGGCCTGCTGGGTAACCGGCCTGTGTTGGGCCTGTCAGGTTGGACTGGGCTGTCTCCCTGGGTGGGGTTAAGGTTAGGACATTTGTGACCATTTTGAGAGAATCCATGGTAAGAAAGATCAACTGAGACTGATGCCCCTGTTTCAACTCCAGACTTGTCCTGTAGTGGACGAATCTAACTATTTGTTTGACAATTAAATCATTAGCTGAAACTCGGTGCACATCCAGTTAGATTCTATGCAACACAAACTACGTTGATGCTCATAATTCTTCCCTGGATGAGGAAAGTCATGAATCCATCAGGAGCAGAAACATGACAGCGCACTCATCAGTGCTGAAGCAATGCTTCTCCCGTCATGACGTGTTCAGCAGTAATCCATCACAGGGTATTGTGCGTATTGTATACGTTTTAAAAATGCTCTTCTTAAGGGGTCACCACAGCCAATCAGTGTCCTCCATCTAACCCTGTCTTCTCATCCTCTTCTCTCACACCAACTACCTTCATGTCCTCTTTCACTACATCCATAAACCTCCTCTTTGGTCTTCCTCTAGGCCTCCTGCCTGGCAGTTCAGAACTCAGCATCCTTCTACCAATATATTCACTATCTCTCCTCTGGACATGTCCAAACCATCTCAGTCTGGCCTCTCTGACTTTATCTCCAGAACCTCTAACATGTGCTGTCCCTCTGATGTACTCATTCCTGATCCTATCCATCCTGGTCACTCCCAGAGAGAACCTCAGCATCTTCATCTCTGCTACCTCCAGCTCTGTCTCCTGTCTTTTCCTCAGTGACACTGTCTCTAGACCAAACAACATCACTGGTCTCACCACAGTTTTGTACACCTTTCATTTTAGCTGAAGCTCTTCTATCACACATCACACCTGACACTTTCCTCCACCCGTTCCATCCTGCCTGGACATGCTTCTTCACCTCTTTTCCACACTCTCCATTATGCTGGTTGCTGAAAATATCCAATCTTTAGTCCCCGATTCCCATCATTTCACAGAAGCTGCTGCAGCTTTTCATGCCTAGCAGGAATGTCTTAGTGGTTATAAACACTGACATGAACACAGAGTTTTATATCAGTGGTGATATAAAATCCCATTTTTATTTTTTCCCTTGGGTGTCACAGGAGTGTCTTATTGTTAAACTTGTAACACCACAGCTGACCCCCCCCCATTAAGCCATTAAGGGTAAACATTAATACAGATGAAGACATAAAAATTTGGCATTACATGAAATTATGAATAAAGTCAGGTAAGGGAACTCCGGCTATTAGCAACTAAAAAGTTAGTTCATATAGAATTAAAAATGATGACAGAATAATTAACACAAATAGTACTTATATATGTCAGCCGTGCCGTATGGACGGAATGGGTAACGGGTTTTCACTCATCAGCCGCCTTGTCTCTGCCTCACATGTCTTGTTTGCTAAGTCCTCGCAGATGTACAGGCAACGTGTTGGCTGCATCACAGATGTACAGGCAACGTGTTGGCTGCAGAGAAATGTTAGCTCAATGCTAACTGTTAGCTATCTAATCTCCAAACAAACACTGTGTTAGCCGGGTTATGTTATTTAGCAGTGAGCCGCTGGGATCGAGTTTTAAAGAACCAAGAGATCATGTTGTCCCATTGTTGGGAGGTTCCCTACGATCTCACTGCAGGTCTCACTCGGCTTTGTGAAACATGCAACCCGATCACAACGATCACCAATAATGCTCTATTGATTCCAGACAAACTACTGCACACAATGCACCACGGCCCCGTTTCTGAAACAGTTCTCACACAGTTGGATAGGATAGGGGTTAGGGTGGAGTAGGGTTAGGGTGGAGTAGGGTTTGGGTGGAGTAGGGTTTGGGGGGAGTAGGGTTTGGGTGGAGTAGGGTTAGGGTGGAGTAGGGTTAGGGTGGAGTAGGGTCAGGGTGGAGTAGGGTTAGGGTGGAGTAGGGTTAGGATGGGGCGGTGTGGGTCAGGGTTAGGGTGGAGTAGGGTCAGGGTGGAGTAGGGTTAGGATGGGGCGGTGTGGGTCAGGGTTAGGGTGGAGTAGGGTCAGGGTGGAGTAGGGTTAGGATGGGGCGGTGTGGGTCAGGGTTAGGGTGGAGTAGGGATAGGGTGGAGTAGGGTTAGGGTGGAGAAGGGTAAGGGTGGGGTAGGGTTGGGCTTAGGTTGGCTTAGGGTTAGGTTGGAGTAGGGTTAGGGTGGAGTAGGGTTAGGGTGGAGTAGGGTTAGGGTGGAGTAGGGTTATGGTGGAGTAGGGTTAGGGTGGAGCTGGTGTCACCTGCTACTAGCTGCTGCTCTCCTCTTCCAGGGCAAACCCTACATGTACGACAGAGTGTTCCAGACAAACACAACACAGGAACAAGTGTACAATGCCTGCGCCCAGAAGATCGTCAAAGGTAAGGCCTTCTGGTTCTGTTGTATTCACTATGGACGTGAATACCACAGCCTGGTGTCTTCAAACCTTCTGTGCTCTTGATTGTAGACGTTCTGGAGGGATACAATGGAACCATTTTTGCATATGGGCAGACATCGTCTGGAAAAACCCACACCATGGAGGTAAGAGACTCTTCGGAACGGCTGTTGGTTTGACGCTGTAGTGTGTTGGTGCACCAACGTTCTGTGTGTTCACAGGGGAACCTTCATGATACAGATTCCATGGGCATCATCCCCAGGATAGTACAAGACATCTTCAACTACATCTATTCCATGGATGAGAACCTGGAGTTCCATATCAAAGTACGTAGTCAGAGACCATTCCTGCCTTCGCTGCACTTCACACATGGTTAATATTAGTTGTGTTGTTAATGATGGAAATAAGAAAATGTCACAGCGAGACTTAATTCAGAATTACCTCAAGAAGAACATTAAAAGCCATTCTCCAAACCTTTTCCTGTAGCTCACTGGTGGTTGTTTGTAACACTTTAGAATAAAAAAAACAACCCCTTTTAATAATAGAGTAATAATCATAACCAATCCACACCTGTTGTAAATGTCTGTGAAACCGTTGAACGGTTTTCTGTGTGTTTCATGGACAGATTATCAGACAATAAGGATGTTCTTCTCTTCCCAGGTTTCATATTTTGAAATTTACTTAGACAAGATCCGGGACCTTCTGGATGGTGAGTAGCTGTTCTGTTTTAGAGAACACTGTACCTGTCATCTCAAAGGTGGTGTGGACACGACAGAATTAGCTGCTAAAGACCTGTCAAATGTCACCGAACCCGTCACCACAGACAAACCTGCCTTAGAACAGTTTAACCGGAGCTAGAACCTCCAGCTGACCACAGACAAACCTGCCTTAGAACCCTGACAAGATAAAGATGTTCCAGTTCACAAGTTTGTTCATTCATTCATTTGTTCATTCATTCATCCGTTCACCTTCTTGAAGACAGACTAATCTTCAGGTCTGATGTTTTAGGAGATAATCTGTTGTCTTAACGCGTGTTAATCCTGCTGCAAGTCACAGGCTTTATATGTCTTCATGATTTACATGCAGCAAAAATATATGTCAGGCTTCATCCATCCATCCATCCATCTGTTCATCCATCCACCTATCCATCCATCCATCGGTTCATGAATGAATGAAGTTATCTAAACATGGTCCCATGGACGAGAGGAGACCCCCCCAGAACAGAGTCCAGAGCTAATAAACACTCTAACAAAGAGGCAAACATTAGAGGGTTAATTCAGAGGAACTCCTGCTTCCACTGAGTTGTGCTTCAGCCAATCAGGGCTCTTAATGAGACACGTGACACAGCTGTTACCATGGAAACAGAGTCATCATGACTGATGCTGTCACCTGGACTGACACCTGTTCTGCCCCCCTCCAGTGTCAAAGACCAACCTGTCAGTGCATGAGGACAAGAACCGCGTGCCCTATGTGAAGGTGGGAACACTTGCCAGGTGTATCAGGTGTGTCAGGTATCTGCAGGGGGGCAGCCGTCTCACCTCTCTCCTGTCTCACAGGGCTGCACCGAGAGGTTCGTCTGCAGCCCCGAGGAGGTGATGGACACCATCGACGAGGGCAAGAGCAACAGACACGTGGCCGTCACCAGTAAGACCCGTGTCTGGGGGGGTTCCTGTCTGTTTCCTGTCTGAGGGGGTATTTCCCGTCAGTGTTTCCTGTCTGTGGCGTCTGATCCGTCTGTCTCTCCCCCAGACATGAACGAACACAGCTCCAGGAGTCACAGCATCTTCCTGATCAACGTCAAACAGGAAAACACTCAGACGGAGCAGAAGCTCAGTGGCAAACTGTACCTGGTGGATCTGGCTGGCAGTGAGAAGGTACTGGGAATCATGGGAAAGTGCCCCGCCCCGCCCCATCAGGCTGAGCTCACAGCAAACATTTTGATTGGCAGGTCAGTAAAACGGGAGCAGAAGGAGCCGTTCTGGACGAGGCCAAGAACATCAACAAGTCGCTGTCGTCCCTCGGAAACGTCATCTCCGCTCTGGCTGAGGGCACGGTCAGTGGCCACTTCCTGTCTCCTCCTCTCTACTTCCTGTCTCCTCCTCTCTACTTCCTGTCTGGTCTAACCGTCGCTGGTTTAAGTCAACCTGCTGAACTTACAGCTAGCATGTGGCTAGTTAGCAGGAACCAGCACAGAGCACATCAGCTGCTGCCTCAGGGCGTGTGTGTGTGTGTGTGTGTGTGTGTGTGTGTGTGTGTGTGTGTGTGTGTGTGTGTGTGTGTGTGTGTGTGTGTGTGTGTGTGTGTGTGTGTGTGTGTGTGTGTGTGTGTGTGTGTGTGTGTGTGTGTGTGTGTGTGTGTGTGTGTGTGAGTGGGTGTGTGGGTGTGAAACCAGTTTGAAAGTTTAACACTTGTTGGCTTTTTTAAATTTTTGAAATGAGGTAAATGCTCTGGAGTTATAAAACCTGAATTGCCCTGTGTGGGGGGGGGGGGGCAATAAAAGACAGGTGGACTGAGTTCTGTCTTTCAGAATATAATGAGCATTTATGACATCATCACGTTGGTGATTGGACACAGTGAGTGTTGGACCGTTTCTGACCAAGTGATCATTTTGTTGCATCACATTTTCCAGCTGTGTTGGTTTAAACTACCTGGAAGCCGCAGCTTCTAGACTTTCTAGAGCAGGGGGGTCAAACTCATCTGCACTGGGGGCCACATCAGCCTCACGGCTGTCGTCAAAGGTCCAGATGTAACTAATAAATGTAACTAAATGTAACTCAATGTAATGTAACTAAATGTAACTACGCCTTAATGTAACTAATAAATTAAATGTAACTACTCCTTAATGTAACTAATAAATGTAACTCAGTGTAATGTAACTAAATGTAACTACGCCTTAATGTAACTAATAAATGTAACTAAATGTAACTCAGTGTAATGTAACTAAATGTAACTACTCCTTAATGTAACTACTAAATGTAACTCAGTGTAATGTAACTAAATGTAACTACTCCTTAATATAACTAATAAATGTAACTCAGTGTAATGTAACTAAATGTAACTACTCCTTAATGTAACTAATGAATGTAACTAAATGTAACTCAGTGTAATGTAACTAAATGTAACTACTCCTTAATGTAACTAATAAATGTAACTAAATGTAACTCAGTGTAATGTAACTAAATGTAACTACTCCTTAATGTAACTAATAAACGTAACTGAATGTAACTCAGTGTAATGTAACTAAATGTAACTACTCCTTAATGTAACTAATAAATGTAACTAAATGTAACTCAGTGTAATGTAACTAAATGTAACTACTCCTTAATGTAACTAATAAATGTAACTAAATGTAACTCAGTGTAATGTAACTAAATGTAACTACTCCTTAATGTAACTAATAAATGTAACTCAGTGTAATGTAACTAAATGTAACTACTCCTTAATGCAACTAATAAATGTAACTAAATGTAACTCAGTGTAATGTAACTAAATGTAACTACTCCTTAATGTTAAATAACTGAATTTCTGACTGATTCTAGTTCCAAACATTACAGTTAGACAGAAAAAACATGTTTGTTTGTTTCTCTGTTCTAACATAAATCCTTTTCATTTGTCAGGTTATTAAACCCACAGAACTCCATCAATCAAGGATCAAACTATCAATAAAGAAAAATAACATCAGACACAAGTTAGGACGTTAACTCTGTTCACTACGTTTAGTCAGAGTTAAAATGGGCTGAACTACTGCATTGTGGGAAATGTAGTTTTGGTTACAGCACACTTTTGACCTATTTATTTTTAGACAATGTGACCTTTTTTGGTCTCGTGGGCCATATTAAATGATGTGGAGGGCCACATTTGGCCCCTGGGCCTTGAGTTTGACACATGTGTGTTCCACTTCATGGTGAACATTTCCTCCCTGGTCAGGAAGATCAGGTCGAGCAGTGATCGTGTAGCCTGCAGGAAGTGTTCTTCACACAGCTGAAGTGTGTGTGTGTGTGTGTGTGTGTGTGTGTGTTTATAACATATCCTGATGATGTGTGGTTATAACACACCCTGGTCCCCCCCCAGGCCTACATCCCCTACAGGGACAGTAAGATGACGCGGATCCTGCAGGACTCTCTGGGGGGTAACTGTCGCACCACCATCGTGATCTGCTGCTCACCTTCGTCCTACAACGAGGCTGAGACCAAAACCACCCTGATGTTCGGCCAGAGGTAGGCGGGGCGGTCAGGTGGGCGTGTGCTGTGAGGGAATGAAGCTGATTGGCCTCTCCTGCAGAGCGAAGACCATCAAGAACACGGTGTGTGTGAACATCGAGCTGACGGCAGAGCAGTGGAAGCAGAAGTACGAGAGGGAGAAGGAGAAGAACAAGAGCCTGAGGAACACTGTCACCTGGCTGGAGAACGAGCTGAACCGCTGGAGGAACGGTGAGCTGGTTGGCCCGCTGCTGTCAGGTGATCGGCTCCGGTCCGACCGGTTTAAACTGTTTGAATCCCTCAGGCGAGAGCGTTCCGGTGGAGGAGCAGTTCGACAAGGAGAAGGCCAAAGCCGAGGTGCTCGCCCTGGACAGCATCCTGAACGACAAGCCCGCCTCCACGCCCAACGTGCCCGGCGTTCGCCTGACCGACGTGGAGAAGGACAAGTGTGAGGCGGAACTGGCCAAGCTGTACAAGCAGCTGGACGACAAGGTGGGGGCGCTCACGGTCCCCCCCAACAGGAATTCATTACACAACTAGAACCAATGCAGTCAGACTGCAATATCCCTCGACACCCCTGAATTCAAAATGTTACCCTGATCTACTGTCATAGGTCAAAGCAGTAACGTTGACCTATGGTCTTACTCACACTGGCCTTCTCCCTCGTCTGTCTATCTTATCCGGTTCCTGAGTGTACAAAAGTCAAAATGTGACGTGCCTGAGTCATGTGCTTTTTGTTTCTTCTCCACGGTTGTGGAGATATTTGGTGGACTAACGAACGAACACTGACCATTCCAGTACATCACCGTTCTGAAGCGGAATGGAATCAGACCAGAACGGCTGCATACCATTAAAACTGAATGTGTCCAAAGAAAAGAAATTAACATGAAGCTGAACAGAATCTGGGATCCGCCCCTGGATCTCACCTGGGGAACCCCGACAACCGACTAGTGATGCTTTGTGACATCAGTCGCTCTGAGCTCTGCAGGAAACAGGTGATCCTTCATCCGTTCATCCTCTCCTCTTCTTCACTGTCCAGGATGAGGAAATCAACCAGCAGAGCCAGCTGGCGGAGAAGCTGAAGCAGCAGATGCTGGACCAGGACGAGGTGAGGCTGGACCAGAACACGTCCTCTGGAGCCTGAAGTCCACTCTCTAATCCCTAATCCCACTTCCCTCCTGCAGCTCCTGGCCTCCTCCCGCCGGGACCACGACAACCTGCAGGCGGAGCTGAACCGCCTGCAGGCGGAGAACGAGGCCTCCAAGGACGAGGTGAAGGAGGTGCTGCAGGCCCTGGAGGAACTGGCCGTCAACTACGACCAGAAGAGCCAGGAGGTGGAGGACAAGACCAAGGAGTTTGAGGCCATCAGCGAGGAGCTGAACCAGAAGTCGGTGAGCAGGGACAGTCCAGACTGCCATGGGGGGGGGGGGGGACCTGTCCCACATCCTGTCCCACATCCTGTCCTTAACGAGAAATAACAAGAACGTCTCCCGCAGTCCATCCTGTCGTCTCTGGACTCTGAGCTCCAGAAGCTGAAGGAGATGTCCAACCACCAGAAGAAGAGGGTGACGGAGATGATGTCATCGCTGCTCAAGGACCTGGCTGAGATCGGCATCGCCGTGGGCAGCAATGACATCAAGGTGGGGGCGGCCGTTGATCTCCACACGCGTGTGGTGGTGAGCTGCTCCACCTGCTCCGGTTCCTCACGTTCTCCTCTGCAGCAGCACGAGGGCGGCAGCGGCCTGATCGACGAGGAGTTCACCGTGGCCCGACTCTACATCAGCAAGATGAAGTCGGAGGTGAAGACCATGGCCAAGCGCTGCCGGCAGCTGGAGAGCAGCCAGTCGGAGAGCAACAAGAAGATGGACGAGAACGAGAAGGAGCTGGCCGCCTGCCAGCTGCGCATCTCACAGGTCAGGAGGCTCCACCCCCACGAAGCCTTCAGATAAGAGCAGCCAATCAGAAGCCTGGCTTTCTCTTGTGTCTGCAGCACGAGGCCAAGATCAAGTCCCTGACCGAGTACCTGCAGAACATCGAGCACAAGAAGAGGCAGCTGGAGGAGAACGTGGACTCTCTGAACGAAGAACTGGTCAAGATCAGCGCTCAGGGTAGGTCCCGCCTCGGGGGCGGAGCCAGAGGCGCACCTGTTGGTGGAAATCAGAAGATCTGCTCTGTCGCTTGGTGACGCTGCTGCTTTTGTTTCACAGAGAAGGTCCACGCGATGGAGAAGGAGAACGAGATCCAGACGGCCAATGAAGTGAAGGTACGTCCCACAGCAAGGTCGTGAAGCAGGTAACGCTCTTCTGGCCCAGAGAAGATGTGAGTCTGAACTCCAACACGCTGTGTTGCTCCTCAGGAAGCAGTGGAGAAGCAAATCCACTCCCACCGTGAAGCTCATCAGAAGCAGATCAGCAGCCTGAGAGACGAGCTGGACAACAAGGAGAAGCTGATCACCGAGCTTCAGGAGTGAGGACCAGAAACCCTGAAGGCTCCACACAGAACCTGAAGAACCTCAAGAACCTCTAACGTGATTCTGTTCTCCTGCAGCCTGAACCAGAAGACCATGCTGGAGCAGGAGAGGCTGCGTGTGGAGCATGAGAAGCTCAAGTCCACCGATCAGGAGAAGAGCCGCAAGCTGCACGAGCTGACGTAGGTCTGAGGCTCCTGGTTCCCATTTAGAGCTCTACACTGGTTGCCATTAGAGCCCTTAGAGCTCTGTACTGGTTCCCATCAGAGCATTTAGAGCTCTACACTGGTTGCCATTAGAGCCCTTAGAGCTCTGTACTGGTTCCCATCAGAGCCTTTAGAGCTCTGTACTGGTTCCCATCAGAGCGTTTAGAGCTCTGCACTGGTTCCCATTAGAGCCCCTAGAGCTCTGCACTGGCTCCCATTAGAGCCTTTAGAGCTCTTCACTGGTTCCCATTAGAGCCTTTAGAGCTCTGTACTGGTTCCCATCAGAGCCTTTAGAGCTCTCCACTGGTTCCCATTAGAGCCCTTAGAGCTCTGTACTGGTTCCCATCAGAGCATTTAGAGCTCTACACTGGTTCCCATTAGAGCCTTTAGAGCTCTGTACTGGTTCCCATTATAGCCTTTAGAGCTCTGTACTGGTTCCCATTAGAGCCTTTAGAGCTCTGTACTGGTTCCCATAAGAGCCCCTAGAGCTCTGCACTGGCTCCCATTAGAGCCTTTAGAGCTCTGCACTGGTTCCCATCAGAGCCTTTAGAGCTGTACACTGGTTCCCATTAGAGCCTTTAGAGCTCTGCACTGGTTCCCATTAGAGCCTCTAAAGCTCTACACTGGTTCCCATTAGTGCCATTAGAGCTCTGCACTGGTTCCCATGAGAACCTTTAGAGCTCTACACTGGTTCCCATAAGAGCCTTTAGAGCTCTGCGCTGGTTCCCATTACAGCTCTGCTTGTCTTCCAGGGTGATGCAGGACCGGAGGGAACAGGCCCGACAGGACCTGAAGGGTCTGGAGGAGACGGTGGTGAGTTTCCTGTGGGATCAGATCAGGTTCCTCCTGCTGTCTGCTGATCTTCTGATCACTGGTCAGACTATTGATCATTGATCAGTTCTTCTGGTCCAGGTCTCCAGGTGTTCCTTCAAACTGCTGGCTGGACGTCGTCCTCTAACGCTTCTGTTTCCGTTCCAGGCCAAAGAGCTGCAGACGCTTCACAACCTGAGGAAGCTCTTCGTCCAGGACCTGGCCACCAGAGTGAAGAAGGTGACCATCAGCAGCTGTGGTCTGCAGGTCTGAAGGTCTGTGGTGGTCTGTAATCCTGACTGTCTGTTGTGCAGAGCGCTGAGATGGACTCGGACGACACCGGCGGCAGCGCCGCCCAGAAGCAGAAGATCTCCTTCCTGGAGAACAACCTGGAGCAGCTGACCAAAGTTCACAAGCAGGTGGGGGCTCCCAGACGGCTGCTCCACCCCTCTCCACCCATCCTATGGGGGCTGCGTCCCCTTTGGCTTGGGTCGGTGAACTAACAGGAGGTTGTCGCCCCCAGCTGGTGCGTGATAACGCAGACCTGCGCTGTGAGCTTCCGAAGCTGGAGAAGCGTCTGCGCGCCACGGCGGAGCGGGTCAAAGCCCTGGAGTCGGCCCTGAAGGAGGCCAAGGAGAACGCCGCCCGCGACCGCAAGCGCTACCAGCAGGAGGTGGACCGCATCAAGGAGGCGGTCCGGGCCAAGAACATGGCCCGGAGGGGCCACTCGGCCCAGATCGGTGGGTGGAGCCAGCCTCAGACCGTTAGCCCGTGGCTAAGCTAACCCTCACACTGTGTGTTACTCCCTCCCCAGCCAAGCCCATCCGGCCTGGGCAGCAGCCGGTGGCGTCCCCAACCCACCCCAACATCAACCGCAGCGGAGGGGGCTTCTACCAGAACAGCCAGACGGTGTCCATCAGGGGGGGAGGCAGCAGCAGGACGGAGAAGAAGTGAGAGAAGCGTTTCAGCGTCCGAGGAGGAGTGACTGAAACCGTCATCACTCCTCCTCCGGTGATGTTCCCCCCACAGCTGTGATGTTCACCCCACAGCTGTGATGTTCACCCCACAGCTGTGATGTTCACCCCACAGCTGTGATGTTCACCCCACAGCTGTGATGTTCACCCCACAGCTGTGATGTTCACCCCACAACTGTGATGTTCACCCCACAGCTGTGATGTTCACCCCACAGCTGTGATGTTCACCCCACAGCTGTGATGTTCACCCCACAGCTGTGATGTTCCACAGATACCCACTGATATCTCTTCCTCTCTCTCTCTGCAGCTGATGTGCGGCGAGATGAAGGGACGACACCACAGAAGAAGCCGAACCCCCCCCCCCCCCCTCCCATCATTCCGTTGCGGTAAACCGGCTCCGTGTCTCTGCCTCGGAGCCACGAAGGAGTTTCTGACCTAGAAATATCTTTATAGAAATATTCCTGACCTGTACAGCTCCGCCCACCTCACCTCCACCCATCACTCCCGTCACCACGCCCCCCAGTCCCATCACCACGCCCCCACTCCCGTCACCACGCCCCCCAGTCCCATCACCACGACCCCTGTCCCATCACCACGCCCACCACTCCCATCACCACGACCCCTGTCCCATCACCACGACCCCTGTCCCATCACCACGCCCACCACTCCCATCACCACGACCCCTGTCCCATCACCACGCCCCCCAGTCCCATCACCACGCCTCTTTGTCTGACATCAAATTTAAGATAGGAAGTAGGACCCTAACCTCCCGACCTGACCTCCTGACCCAACCTCCTGACCTGACCTCCTGACCCAACCTCCTGACCTGACCTCCTGACCCAACGACCTGACCTCCTGACCCAACCTCCTGACCTGACCTCCTGACCCAACCTCCTGACCCAACCTCCTGACCCGACCTCCTGACCCGACCTCCTGACCCGACCTCCTGACCCGACCTCCTGACCCGACCTCCTTGTTGTGGAGGCCTGACGGTGTCGTAATCGTGTTCCGTGTGGAGCTGAATGTAAACACACGCGTGTACAACCACCAAAACACCCCAAAACGGTCCCAGACAGCAGCTGTAGGCCCGCCTCCGACCTGCAGGTGGAGCTGAAGCTGTAGGCCCGCCTCCGACCTGGAGGTGGAGCTGAAGCTGTAGGCCCGCCTCCGACCTGGAGGTGGAGCTAAAGTGACTCCTTGCCATCGGCACGTCTGTCCAGACAGATAAGGGTTAAAAAGACAACCGGGAGACCGACCTGACGACCGACCTGACGACCGACCTGACGACCGACCTGACGACCGTCGTCATGGAGAATCTGGACGCACGAAGACATTCAGGCTGACTCCGCCTCTGTTAGCATAGCTGATGCTAATTAGCTAAACGTGTTTTCTATCTGTGTGCAGGTCAGCGGAGACACCCCCCCCCCCCGCGGAATCCTAAATGTAGATACCCCTCCACCACATCCGCCCGCCCTATGCGGCAAGATGTTGTCGCGTCACTTTTGCTTTGTCCCCCCCCTGTTAGTTTCTAGTAGGTGTAGGGCTGCCCCCCCACCCCCCGTTTCTAGTAGGTGTAGGGCTGCCCACCCCCCTCCCCCACAGATTGCAGGAAGCACTTCTGGTTTCATGTCTTTGTTCTGTCGCTGCATGAAAGGGGGGGTGGCATCAGTCGATGGGTCCGCCCCCCACCACTGATCAGCCAGTCGGGGGGGCCGGGTCTAAAATTGCACAACAATCCTGTGTCCTCTTGTGGGGAGTTTAATTTAACTGAATCTTGTCGGTGTCGGATTATTTACCTGTATTTTTAGTGTCATTACTTTTTTAATCCCCAGTTTGTTGTTTAAATCCAGATGAAGGGTCAGGGGTCAGGGGTCAGGGTTAGAGATGGTGCTCCAGTGAGAGCCGCTAGTGATCGTCACCGCGGCACCAGAACACTAAACTGTAAAATACAATGAAGATCAGTCGCCGGGCAGGAATGAAGGTGGATAGCAGCTAGCCTCTAACTGCTAGCCGCTAACTGCTAGCAGCTAGCCGCTAACTGCTAGCAGCGGCGTCTCAGTCTTGCAGCTCCTCAGTCCGCTTCGCTCTCCCTCCTGAAACCTAAATCTGAAGGTGATATGACTCGACCTGAGCGGTGGGGGCCGTTCAACTGGTCCCAGCTCCTTAAAAAAAGAACATCTGCAAACTGAGCTTCCAGCTGAGACGAGTGGAACAACGTCAGAGGAGGAGCATCAGAACCTCAGAGGAGGAGCATTAGAACCTCAGAGGAGGAGCATTAGAACCTCAGAGGAGGAGCATTAGAACCTCAGAGGAGGAGCATCAGAACCTCAGAGGAGGAGCATCAGAACCTCAGAGGAGGAGCATCAGAACCTCAGAGGAGGAGCATCAGAACCTCAGAGGAGGAGCATCAGAACCTCAGAGGAGGACTCGGCCCTCCTTAAAGGAACAGTTCACACTAACAATCCATCATGTCCTGGCGCTGACGGAGTGTCGGGTGAAGTTTCTTCATCCACAAAGCGTCTCTGGAGCTTCACAGCGAAACATCGACTTAAACAACCAAAGAAAAACACGTCTCCAGGTGTAAATAGTTGTTTCAGCTCCAGAGAAGCTGTAAATAACGCTGCAGCTTTTCACATCACTGTTTTACTGTTGGGACACTTGAGCTCTGGGTTCTTCATCTTTCTAAAGGAATTTGTCTTCATCTGCTGTTCCTCTGTCAGACTCCTGATACAAATTGCTCTATTAACAGATGTTTGAATCAATGACGCGACTCTTCTGGTGAATCGTTCCTTTAAGTTAGTTTTAAAGTGGTTTCATGGCCCTTCCTGGACGTCTGCATTCGTTCAAACACTCCATAGGCGGCTGTTTCTGACTGGAACACGAGTTTTCCCCAAAGCTCTGGAGCACTTGTTCTTCCCACCAACTGCAGGAGGTGTCTGTAGCCGGGCGGCGTTGGGTGCCTGTGGAGACGATCTGGTCACTGTCCACTTCCAGATGCGTTCAGACTGCAGCATGGACCTCAACATGTTCATCCTTTGACCTTCCCCCAAACGACGCCTAACAGAAATATAGTCGATAAAAAGAGCAAAGAATATTTGTGGTGTTCACGTGAAATGGATTTTGCATTAATTCTAAAAGTATAGCCACTTTTTTTATTACTGTGTAATAGTTGGTCGATTTTTAAAAGGACAGTTTTGAGGATCCATAGGTGGACGAGGTACTGGGTCATTCCTGGGGAGCGGGGACGCAGATAGCCGTGCTCTCATTGGACCGAGACGGGAAGTTCAGGAGATCACAGCTTTGGATTGATTGCATGATGTAAATGTATGTGTGATTAAATAATTATGAGAAAACACCAACCTTTCTGTCGTTATTGGTTCTAGTCCTCATTGTTCTGTAGGAGCAAAACCAATTAATGAGTTTGGATCAGTAATCAGGAAAGACAATTTCTCCGTAAGGGACACTAAAGTGGACTTTATTGTAATGCTGCGGATCCTGAAGGATTTCTGAATAAACCGGGTTTTGGCTCTGATGACAACCTGGTGGAGTCAGACAAGCCCAGGAGTTAACGGCTTCAGGTCAGGAGTCGAACCCTCCCCTGTTCCCTCAGCCAGGGGGTTGTTGGTGACGTCATCTCCACAAACCCCGTGCCGTTTTCTAGGCGTGTGTTAGTTTGCTAAAGGAGCGGTGATTGGTCTTCCTGTCCCACAGGTGACTCACAGGGTGTGTCTGAATTCCACGAGTGTCCTTTGGACCGAATGATTCTGGGTTTGTAATAAAGTCTTTTCAATGGTTATTTGCTATTAACTGTTGTTATAGTGCATTCATATATTAATTTTCAAAAATGATTTTGTGATTAAATCACATGAACAAAATAGAATAAATCACGTTTAATGGAAGAAATGAAAATGAGAATGTTTTACATCAGGACTGATGTTTCTGGCCTTGAACTGAACAATATAATATATTCATGTCGATATGGACAAACAGTCATCTTCAGATCACCACCGCTGTATCCGCCGCAGCGGGTCGCGGGGGAGCCGGAGTCTATCTCGGCGGCATAGGGCGTGAGGCGGGGGACACTCCGGGCACGACGCCAGTGCACCGCTGAGCCACACACAAAGACATGCAACCATGCACACACACACACTCATTCCTACGGGCAATTTGGAACGGCCAATCAACCTGAAGCGCATGTTTCTGGAGGGGGGAGGAAGCCGGAGAACCCCCCAGACACGCAGAGGGCATGAGAACTCCACACAGAGCGGGAGTCGAATCCCGATCCGCCGTGTTGTGAGGCGGCAGCGCAGTGTGTGTGTGTGTGTGTGTGTGTGTCTGTGTGTTTGTGTGTGTGTGTGTGTGTGTGTGTGTGTCTGTGTGTGTGTGTGTGTGTCTGTGTGTGTGTGTGTGTGTGTGTGTGTGTGTGTGTGTGTGTGTGTGTGTGTGTGTGTGTGTGTGTGTGTGTGTGTGTGCTAACCACTGCGCCTCCGTGCCGCCCCTCATGGATAAACAGTCTTTATTAAAAGTTATTTTCAAAGATGTTAGATCTTTGAGGAAATTCCCCTTTCCTCTGTAGACTTTTCCTTACATGCGGCCCATCATGTGTGCATGCTAATGTAAGTAATGCTAATGTGTGTAATGCTGATGTGTGTAATTGTAATGCTAAATTCTGAACGTGGGGACAAAACCAGAAACTGGCTAACACTCGTCCTGCACAAGCACGACGTTGTTGTAGTTTCACTTTCTTACCAGCAGGTGGCGCCAAGATGCGTCTCACTGTAGGGAATCTGACGACAGAGCAGCAAATAGAGACAGAGGTGTCACTCTTTGCAGAAAAGCAAAACGAAAGCTTTAACTGAATTCTGGTATTGCAGCAGAAGGGTGTGTTTGCGACGGTGGGACGGTGACCCCCTCTCCCAGAGTGGTCACTATGGCAACGCCAAAGTTGATGTGCCGACCTTTGGTAGTGGGAGGTGCCAGTTGTGGTGTGTGTGTGTGTGTGTGTGTGCGCGCGCTTGTTTTATCTGTGTTCGTTTGCCTTTTCCCCTTTTTTATCTGTGTTTTGTAGTTTGTTTGTCTGTGTTTAGTTGTTGTTTGTTTGTCTGTGTGAAGCGGCTCAGGTTTGTCACCAGTGTGGAGGTCATCTCACCAATAGACGATCTTCGCTCTGAAGGTAGTTAAACTAAGTTGTCGGGCGGGCGCGAGCTCCCGTGAGGATCACGGCGGTCAGAACCGGAGAACCGGGAACGAACCGAGCACCGGGCAGCTCTCACGGCGGCCGGTCGACGGGAAGCTGACGGAGATTCACCGGGACGCGGGTTCCGTTTCCTCTCACCGGGAGCGGCAGGTGTGTGTTCGCGTCCCGGGAAAGTTAGCATGAAGCTAATCGTTAGCTGACGTCACAGTTTCTTAACTCCACAAAGTCCCGGTGAACGGACGAACGGGAGGCGGAATCCGGTGTGAATCCGGTGTGAGGGTGGCTCGGGGCGAGCACGGTAAAGGTCTGCGCGTTAACGGGGGTACGGAGGAATCCCGGTAGCTGTCAGCGTTCAGAACCGTTCAGCGAATCCGGTAACGGCAGTGACGTGAGGCTCCGGTGTCTCACACCTGGATTCACACCGTCACCGTTCACACAGGTGAGGGGCCGTCAGGTGGTTTGGAGTCAAATCACATTTTTTTAGTTATAGTTTAGTATATAAGTCCTGTTAGTGCTGCATCTGTCTGTTAGTGTAATGTATGTCTTGTGGTATGTCCTGTGACGTCAGTGTTTCCTTTTCTCCTGGTGTTTATCCAGTATTATTTGTTAAGTAATGCCTGAGCAGTGGATATATACAATTTCCTCCGGGATTAATAAAGTATCTATCTATCTATCTATCTATCTATTTAGTAAGGATCGTTGACCTCTGACCTCGGGAGGGGGGGCAGTGGTAGAGCGGGTCGCCTTTGATCACAAGGTTGACGGTTCGATACCCGCCCAGTGACAGTGGGAGGTGTCAGCTCACCTCCCAGCCACTGCCAGGGGGCCGTTGAGCAAGGCGCCGTCCCCCCTACACGCTGCTCATTTGGGACGCGAACAGAAGTCGCTGCCTGTCGCTGTACCCCCTAAACCCCCCCATACTGATTGTATGCTTACAGGCTCCTTGTGTGTGTGTGTGTGTGTGTGTGTGTGTGTGTGTGTGTGTGTGTGTGTGTGTGTGTGTGTTTGCTCCTGTACACGACATTGTATGAATGTCTAACATATTTGTGGGTGTATGTATAGTCTATATACTATAGTCTGTATACTATAGTCTGTATACTATAGTATGTATACTATAGTCTGTATACTATAGTATGTATAGTCTGTATACTATAGTCTGTATACTATAGTCTGTATAGTCTGTATACTATAGTCTGTATACTATAGCCTGTATACTATAGTCTGTATACTATAGTCTGTATACTATAGTCTGTATACCATAGTATGTATAGTCTGTATACTATAGTCTGTATAATATGTCTGTATACTATAGTCTGTATACTATAGTATGTATAGTCTGTATACTATAGTATGTACACTATAGTCTGTATACTATAGTCTGTATACTATAGTATGTATAGTCTGTATACTATAGTATGTACACTATAGTCTGTATACCATAGTATGTATAGTCTGTATACTATAGTCTGTATACTATAGTCTATACTATAGTCTGTATAGTCTGTATACTATAGTATGTATACCATAGTATGTATAGTTTGTATACTATAGTCTGTATACCATAGTATGTATAGTCTGTATACTATAGTCTGTATACTATAGTCTGTATACTATAGTCTGTATACCATAGTATGTGTATTCTGTATACTATAGTCTGTATACCATAGTCTGTATAGTCTGTATACTATAGTCTGTATACTATAGTCTGTATACTATAGTCTGTATACCATAGTCTGTATACCATAGTATGTATAGTCTGTATACCATAGTCTGTATACTATAGTATGTATACTATAGTATGTATACTATGTTATGTATAGTCTCTTTGAAAAGTAGCATTTCATACAATATGACAAGGAACACAAAAATGTATTTCCCAAATGTTCACAGACTAAGTTAAACTCAGGATCTGTTGAGCTTTTGAACTTAAAACTAAGGTTAATAATATAACTTAAGTTGATTTTTTTTCTTTTCGTTTTAGTAAAATTAGTGTGGTGCAGAAATGAGTACACCCCACAACAAACACAACTACATCCAGTACATTTAGTACTTTGTATGGCCTCCATTACTTGCAATGACAGCCCCAAGTCTGCTTGGCATGGAGCGCACAAGTTGACAACATTTGGCCTCATCAATCTTTTTCCATCTTCAAGGAGGACCTCTTTTAGAGCCTGGATGTTGGATGGAGAGTGATACTCAACCTGCCTCTTCAGTATTCCCCAAAGATGCTCTACAGGGTTCAGATCAGGTGACATACTTGGCCGTGGAATCACTCTTACCCTGTTCTTCTTCAGAAAGTCAGCAGTGTCCTTAGATGTGTTTTGGGTCATTGTCATGTTGAAAACTGGCACGACGACCAACTGCCCAAAGTGATGGAAGCATCTTAGCCTTCAGTAGAGAGCAGTACATTTGAGAATTCATGATGCCATCAATGAAATGCAGTTCTCCAACACCCGCAGCACTCATGCAACCCCACATAAGAACCCTAACCCCCTCCATGTTTCACAGTGGACACCATGCCTTTTCCTTGTACTCCTCAACCTTGCAACGTCAGACCGTTTTGAAGCCATCAGTTCCCAAAAGATTGATTTTGGTCTCATCACTCCAGAGTATTGAGTCCCATCAGCCTTCATCCTTTTCAGCATGGGCCCTGGCAAACTCTAGGCGGGCTTTTTTGTGACTTGGCTTTAGGAGAGGCTTCCTTCGGGGACGACACCCATGCATGCCATTCCACTGCACTGTATGGTGTATTGTGTCACGTGATACAGTCACTCCAATTTCAGCCTCTACCTCCTTAGCCAACTATCGTGCACTTGCATACCGATTTTCCTCAACTCTTCTCATCACAAGACACTCCTGCCTGGGTGTAAATTTTCTTGGCCGGCCTGTACGTCTCTGTACTTTGGTTGCGGTTCCATCTCTCTTGAACCTTTGGATCACTTTTGAGACCATGTTCTTACTAGTAAGTAAGGCTTTAATGATCTTCTTGATCTTCTTGCCATTGCTGACAGCAGGAAATGGGAAAGGGCGGTTTGCTTTAGGTAACAGCCTTTACTGCCTGATGAACACAGTATACTGAGTATCTAGACTCACCTGTAGTTCATTGTTTGTTCAGGTAACGTTAGTGTGGGTTAGGATTAGTGTGGGTTAGGGTTAGTGTGGGTTAGGGTTAGTGTGGGTTAGGATTAGTGTGAGTTAGGGTGAGTGTGGACTAGGGTGAGTGTTAGTGTGGGTTAGGGTTAGCCTCACCTGCTGCTGGAGCCCCACCCCTGAGGGAGCCTCACCCGCTGTGGGGTTAGGGTTAGTGTTAGGGTGGGTTAGGGTTAGTGTGGGTTAGGGTTAGTATGGGTTAGGGTTAGCCTCACCCGCTGCTGGAGCTTCACCCGTGAGGGAGTGTGGTTAAGGTTAGGGTCAGTACGTGACCTCAGCAGGAACCTACGCATGATTGGACGGGCGCTGCTGGAGAAGCCGACATCAGGAGGAACGGCGTCATTTGGGAAGCGTTGATGCGTTACCGTTAAACGTATGAAGCTGCTGACTTCCTGTCTGTCTGTTCTCAGGAGGCCATGCTCGTGTAGATTCTCCTGGAGTGCTGAGTTGCTTCCTGGACACCCGTCATGGCAGACCTGCCCATCGCCCCCGGGGAGGTGTACATCGAGGTGGAGTACGACTACGAGTACAAGGCCAAGGAGCGTGTGATCTCCATCCACCAGGGGGAGTGCTACATGCTGGTGAAGAAGGCCAACGAGGACTGGTGGCAGGTCCGGAAGGAGGAGGGCAGCAAGGCCTTCTACGTCCCTGCTCAATATGTCCGAGAAGTCCGTAAAGCCCTGATGCCGCCGTCGAAAACCGCCCTGCACCCCCCTGCTGCACCGAGCAATGCACTTCCCTCTGCCGCCGCTGCCACTGCTGCACTCTGGGTAAAGCCCTCCAATCTGGAGCTGGGACTCCAGGAAGGGCCCGGGGGGGACCTACACAGACAGGAGTCCAACCGGCGCTCACCCTCCACTCATGCTGCCTCCTGTGGTGCCCCGAGCACCCCAGGGCAGCGCAGGGACAGTAGCCAGCATCAGGGGCCCGGGGGGCCCAGCAGCCCCAGCCAGCACGAGCGAGCTCTGGCTGACATCCTGGTCCAAGGTGCCCAGCCTGACCAGGGGGGGAAGTCCAACACCCTGCCCCGCGCCCGGGCTCAGTCGCCAGACCTGGACCGCGCCCCACTGGACCTGGACCGCACCCCCCTGGACCTGGACCGCAGCCCCCACGGCGACTCAGGCGAGGAACGGCACACCAACGAGTCCGAGTCGGGGGACGAGCTGAGCAGCAGCTCCACCGAGCTCCTCCAGGTGACGCTGTTCTGTGTGTTCTTAGTAGGGGGGTCAGGGTTAAAGTGTTCACAGGGGGGGTGGGATTGGTGACGGTATGATTATGTAGCTGCTACACCCCTGCAATGGAAACACGTTTCAGAGAGTTCTAGAGCTGGTTCTAGAGCACGTTCTAGGGCTGGTTCTAGAGAACATTCTAGAGCTGGTTCTAGAGAACATTCGAGAGCTGGTTCTAGAGCACGTTCTAGAGCTGGTTCTAGAGCACGTTCTAGGGCTGGTTCTAGAGAACATTCTAGAGCTGGTTCTAGAGCACGTTCTAGAGCTGGTTCTAGAGAACGTTCTAGAGATGGTTGTAGAGAATGTTCTAGAGCTGGTTCTAGAGAACGTTCTAGGACTTGTTCTAGAGAACGTTCTAGGGCTGGCTCAAGCTGATTCTGGGGCACGCTCTAGAGCTGGTTCTAATGCTAGTTCTTGAGCAAGTTCAAGAGCTGGTTCAAGGGCTGGTTCTAGACCACGTTCTAGACCATGTTCTAGAGCACGTTCTCCTTCTTTATTCGCTGATCTGCAGAGCAGCTGCTGCTGACAGGATCAACTCACACAACACTGCCTCACACACACACTCGGCTGTAAATTCATTGTAATCTGATTAAATCCTAATTCCTCCCTCCTGAGGAAGTTAGAGAACGGCAGTTCAGGACTGATCAGAACCGATTATTAGTTGTTTACAGATCTGGACTTAAGCCGCTGTTCTGATTCATGTCCAACACGTTTAACATTAACCATCAATAATCTGAACCATTCTCAAAGTAAAGGAGAGTCAGCCGACCGAGCAGCCAATCAATGCCCTGAGTTAACATGCTGGCCTGTTTGTGTTCTTCTTGTTCTTCTTGTTGTTGTTGACTGATTACTGGCCTGAGGCCTGTACCATAAAACTGGATTACGGTTTAGCGAGATAACTTCAGGCTTAACCCTGGCTTTTCGGTACCATGAAGGTGGCTGACTTTCTATCGGGCTACATTGTCATGGTAACCTATGCTGAACACCTAACCTGCTCCGGAGCAGGATAAATTCAGGATAAGAGCTCAGCAGGTGTAACAGCCCCTCAGGCAATCCCACCGGATTACAGCCATCTCTAAATATTCTCTCTGCCTGAGCGCTCTGCACACAAGCTGTGCACCAAGATCCACCGGGTTCTTTTAAAATGGACGGCCCATTTTTAAGAGAACTGATTGGTCAGTAGGCGGGGCTCTTATACCCGCTGAGCTCTGATTGGTCAGTAGATGGGGCTTTATACCTGCTGAGCTCTGATTGGTCAGTAGGTGGGGCTGTTACGCCTACTGACCTCTTATCCTGAATTTATCCTACTCCAGAGCAGGTTACCTGTTCAGCATAGGTTACCGCGACAACGTAGCCTGATAGAAAGTCAGCCACCTTTGTGGTACGGAAAAGCCAGGGTTAAGCCTGAAGTTATCTCGTTAAGCTGTAATCCAGCTTTATGGTACAGGCCTCTGGCCTGTTGTTGTTGTTGTTGTTGTTGAGTCATTACTGGCCTGTTGTTGTTGTTCTTGTTGTTGTTGTTGAGTAATTATGGGCGTGTTTGTTTTCTTGTTGTTGTTGACTCATTACTGGCCTGTTGTTGTTGTTCTTGTTGTTGTTGTTGACTCATTACTGGCCTGTTTGTGTTGTTGTTGTTGTTGTTGCTGACATTACTGGCCTGTTGTTGTTGTTGTTGTTGTTGAGTAATTACGGGCGTGTTTGTTTTCTTGTTGTTGTTGACTCATTACTGGCCTGTTGTTGTTGTTGTTGTTGTTGTTGCTGACTCATTACTGGCCTGTTGTTGTGTTTGTTGTTGTTGACAGCGTTAGACAGGTCAGGTCAGAACTATGGCTTTAGCGCTCCGTTTAGCGTCCGAGTATACCAACATTATTCTAAGATAAGCTAGAACATACCAGGGAATATTTTATTAATACAGGTAGTCCTCAATTTACCAACATTCAGCTTACATCTGTAGATATGAACGTGCTTCCGACTGTCGTCCTGCACTTCCCCTTTCTCTGGGGGGGCTGTGATTTCTCCACAGTTGTGTCATCATGTTTCCTGACAGTGAATTCATCGCTATCACTGATATTTGTAACAGACATGGGTCATGTCAACAGACACACACACACACGCACATACACACACACACACACACACACACACACACACACACTGATTCAGTGTGATGAATCTCTGAATGGTGATTATCAAGGATCATCCACTGCGAAGAGGAACTGAGAGGAACTGTCCTGTGTGACACGTTTGATTACAGAGGAAGAATTGTGTGTGTGTGTGTGTGTGTGTGTGTGTGTGTGTGTGTGTGTGTGTGTGTGTGTGTGTGTGTGTGTGTGTGTGTGTGTGTGTGTGTGTGTGTGTGTGTGTGTGTGTGTGTGTGTGTGTGTGTGTGTGTGTGTGTGTGTGAGCTCACTTTACAGAGCTGTTTTAATCCTCGCTGGACCTTCAGCTGGATGTCTGTCGTTCTGCATTATGACATCAAGGAGAGCGAGCATCACTGAGTGCTCTCTCTCTCTCTCTCTCTCTCTCTCTCTCTCTCTCTCTCTCTCTCTCTCTCTCTCTCTCTCTCTCTCTCTCTCTCTGTCTCGCTCTCTCTCTCTCTCTCTCTCTCTCTGTCTCTCTCTCTCTCTGTCTCTCTCTCTCTCTCTGTCTCTCTCTCTCTCTCTCTCTCTCTCTCTCTCTGTCTCTCTCTCTCTCTCTCTCTCTCTCTCTCTCTCTCTCTCTCTCTCTGTCTCTCTGTCTCTCTGTCTGTCTCTCTCTCTCTCTCTCTCTCTCTCTCTCTCGCTCTGTCTCTCTCTCTCTGTCTCTCTCTCTCTGTCTCTCTCTGTCTCTGTCTCTCTCTCTCTCTCTCTGAAAT
The DNA here is from genome assembly GCF_040054535.1 of Antennarius striatus. NCBI lineage: Eukaryota > Metazoa > Chordata > Actinopteri > Lophiiformes > Antennariidae > Antennarius > Antennarius striatus. Next base: position 20,951,656 of record NC_090793.1, on the reverse strand, counting down.
TCCTGTCCCCCAGAGTCCACAAACATCTCTCTTTACAATATGTTGTCAATAATTCAGACATTAAATGTTTTCAACCAGTTCATACAGTGAATTTTGACAGATGTTCATGCTCTTATCCACTTCCAGATGTTAGCCTTAGTCCCAGGTATAATCTAGTGCAGTGGTTCTTAACCTTGGCGGAGGTACTGAACCCTGCTGGTTTCATGTGCTCACTCACCAAACCCTTCTTTAGTAAAACTTTTTTCCCCAAGTTTCAGACATGAGTACATGTTTTACTGGTGTATTTAATGAAATGTGCATTAATGTCACCTTTTTCAAAGAACTAAACCAGGACAGTGCATGAACTGACATGAAATGACCTACCTGTAAATCAGTGTGACTTCTGCTGTTGTCATAGAGACCAGTTCAGATATGCGTGGCTTCACCTTGACAGGTGTTACTCTGATGTCATTTTACACCAAAGTCTGTTTCTGTTGTTTTCCATCAGCTTCAGGAAGTGTTCCTTTATTTTTGACTAATTATTTCAGACAGGTTAAGAACCACTGATCTAGAACAAAACCATGTTTACATTCTTCCTGGAACAACAAGGAAGTTGACCTTACCAGTGTTCTCCACAAGAATATAATGATCATATTAACCTCCCTCATCAGACAGTGTTTAGGTAGATAGACAGGTAGATAGATACTTTATTTATCCCGGAGGAAATTGTACATACACTGCTCAGATATTTGGTGGACGAACACATCACTGACATTACAACACATTACTGCTATGAAGGATGGAATCATCAAGATGCAGCTGCTGGGCAGCGATTGGCCGACGACACGTCTGGAGTTCTTTGTAAAGCGGTTCGGGCCTGTTTGGTCCGGCCTGCTGTGTTGTTGTTCCGTTACCGTGGGGATCCTCAGCCTCTTGGTTCCTCTGGACTCTTTCTGGAGGTTTGGTCTCGTTGTTCTGAAACAGAAACGAGCTCCAACACGTCCCGACCTGCACCAATTAACGTGGAGTCAGCACAAACCGTCACTGATGACGTGCACCGCCATGAACGTGGACCTGCAGAGGCATGCTGGGAAATTAGTCCTCCAAATGGCAGGGTGAACGCTCTTCAGCTTCCTGTTTGGTCCTGATGTCATTCCATTTGGATTATGTTAGTAGATTATTCCAGAGAGGTGGGTGTGTCTGCTCCTTCCTCCTGAGCAGTCTCTGCTCCTTGTGGGTAATGTTCCACTTCCTGTCTGTGTTCACGTCCCACGTGCCTCATTGGTCTGGTCCAACTGGTCTGACACCAGCAGGTTTGTGGCTTCGTGAGGGTTTGCTGGTGAGAAGCTGAAGAGGGAAGCAGATTGTTGTGCGTTTACACTGCAGAGCAGACAGACCGGTTCAGGCCAGGGGGGCGGGGGGTGTCTTTAGCCCGGGTGAACACAGGTGCTGGTAACACAGGTTCAGTGAGGCCAGGAGAACACCTCCAGTCCAGAGAGAACCTGACATCACGCCTGGAGGGGGGGTCGTCGTGTCAGACCTGCTCCCACCTCGTTCCTGCTCTGCCCCCTCCTCCTCCTCCATTCCTGCTCCACCCCTCCTCCTCAGTTCCTGCTCCGCCCCTCCTCCTCAGTTCCTGCTCCGCCCCTCCTCCTCTGTTCCTGCCTGACCTTGCAG
>NC_090793.1:20927500-20945000 GCF_040054535.1 Antennarius striatus | reverse complement strand
GATGAGGGTGATGATGGTGGTGGTGATGATGATGGTGGTGATGATGGTGATGATGGTGGTGGTGGTGATTATGATGGTGGTGGTGATGATGATGGTGGTGATGATGGTGATGATGGTGGTGGTGGTGATGATGATGATGATGATGGTGGTGGTGATGATGATGGTAGTGGTGATGGTGATTATGATGAGGGTGATGATGGTGATGATGGTGGTGGTGGTGATGATGATGATGGTGGTGATGATGATGGTAGTGGTGATGGTGATTATGATGAGGGTGATGATGGTGATGATGGTGATGGTGATGGTGACAGCTGTTTGTGTGACATCATGGCCGCCTCCCACATGGCTGACCCACTCACAGTTCCCCCTCCCCACCCCCCATCAGGACCGGTCCCAGTCCGACTCGCCCGTCTACACCAACCTGCAGGAGCTGAAGATCACCCAGACCACACACCCCCCCACGCCCTCGGGGCCCCCCCTCAGCATCCATGGAGACTGGGAGACCCACAAGGACCCGACCGGACGCCTCTTCTACCACAACCGCTCCACCCACGAGACCACATGGAAGCCCCCCCGGGCCCCCCCCCGGGACGCCGCCACCAGGGGGGAGCGCTACAGCCTGGGAGAGAGCGTGGAGGTACGGGGGTCACACACACACATTTGGACATGGGGCTTGACCTGATGGTGGCGCCACACGGGAGGAAATGGCAGTGGGTGTTTCTGGCTGTCCTGGTCCTGGTTCTGGTACTAGTTCTGGTCCTGGTTCTTGCTCTGATTCTGGGTCCTGACTCTCTCCTGTGCCGCTCTGGCAGACCTCTCCTCTGTCACTTCCTCCCTTCCTGTCGCTCTCCATCGGTCGCCTCCAGCCCCGGTCGCCGGACGCCTCCGTCTCCAGCCAATGGGACGGTCTGTACGGCTCGCCGCCAGGCGGCTGGTCGGAGGAGGCGGACCGACACGGCCGCCCGCTGTACATCAGCGACCACACCAACGAGAAGGTACCGGGGCACCGCCTACGAGCTCTGGGGTGCATGGAGGGTCGCTCTGGGTGATGGTCCTCCAGAATCAGCAGCTACAAACACACGTGTGTGTGTGTGTGTGTGTGTGTGTGTGTGTGTGTGTGTGTGTGTGTGTGTGTGTGTGTGTGTGTGTGTGTGTGTGTGTGTGTGTGTGTGTGTGTGTGTGTGTGCGTGCGTGCGTGCGTGCGTGTGATCAGTGGCTGAAACACGTGGACGAGCAGGGCAGGCCGTACTACTACAGCGCAGACGGGTCGAGGTCCGAATGGGAGCTGCCAAAGGTGAGGTGGGGTCCCGTCGGTCGTCACGGTGACGGGACCTCCACTCAGTTATGTTCTCTGCCTCCAGTACAAGCGCACCCCCCCTCACCTGCCTCTGGACGCCGCCCGAACCCGCAGTCTGGACAGGAAGTACGTGGAGCCCATCGTTCTGACCAAGTGGAGACACAGCACCCACATTCAGGAGGACCCCCACGACAAGGTCAGAGCCCCCCCTGGAGGCATGTCCATGCATTACATCTGGCCCTCAGTCACACCCGGGTGCGTTCACTGACCCGTGGTCGATGTGTGTGGTTGGTGATGCGTTCACTGACCCGTGGTCGATGTGTGTGGTTGGTGATGCGTTCACTGACCCGTGGTCGATGCGTGTGGTTGGTGATGCGTTCACTGACCCGTGGTCGATGCGTGTGGTTGGTGATGCGTTCACTGACCCGTGGTCGATGCGTGTGGTTGGTGATGCGTTCACTTGTCTCTAGAGAGTCCAGACGTTCAGTTGCAGGCTGGTTTCTTTGCAGCGGCTGTTGACGCCCCGGCGTTTCCGTACGAGCTCCGCCCGCCTGCACCCGTACAGGCAGCAAGTCAGTAGCTCGTCACAACCCACCGACCAATCAGCGCCTGGGCCTCGACCAGAGCAGCCAATCAGCCTGCTCGTCACTAATCAGACGTAATTCCTGATCTGATGTGTGATTATTTCCTGCACTGGAATCAGACGGAACAACAATCATGAACCTGATTTTAACCTGATGACAATGATTTCACTGATTTCACTCAGAAATGATAACATGCGTTGAGAAAAACAAATGTTGTCACCTCTACTTATTGATCCGTGCATTCGTCCAGGTGGCCCCACAGGTAACCCCGCCCCTTAACCCTGACCTCCTGACCCCCACCATCCTGGTTTTGTGACGTCTGGTTTTTCTCCAGCAGGAAGCTCCGTGGGGTCCGAAGCCCTCCTCTCCTGATGCCGACTCCTGCCCTTCATCTCCGAAGCCCCCCTCCGTTAGTACACCCGCCTCCTCACCTCCTGTCCAGCCAATGGGCATGCTCCTGCAGCCTGTGGGCGGTGACACGCGCTGCATGAAGAGCTCCATTGGCTGGCTGTCCTCTGAACAAACCAACAGCAGCATCAGCCTACCAGACCAGCCTACCTAAGTCAGGCCTACGTCTGCAGCCTACCTAAGTCAGGCCTACGTCTGCAGCCTACCTAAGTCAGGCCTACGTCTGCAGCCTACCTAAGTCAGGCCTACGTCTGCAGCCTACCTAAGTCAGGCCTACGTCTGCAGCCTACCTAAGTCAGGCCTACACTTGCCTGATGCAGATGGGACTTTGTAATGCTGAGTGGTCACATGACCCAGGAGGCCCTGGGGGCTGCTGTGTCTGGTGGTTAGTGGTAGATTAAATCGTGATTGGACGGCTGACTGACCCACTTCCTGTCGTTTGCAGCCGCCTGAAATGGGTGGCGTTCTGAACGTGACCAAGATCACTGAACACGGCAAGAAGGTCCGGTGAGTAGAAACGCTGGTTTGTTTGTGGTCCCAGACCAACAGGAAGTGGAACCGCTGGGTTTCAGGGTTCTGCCAAACAACGAGACACAGACGTGACGTGGCGTCACGTGTTCTGGCGCCGGACTCACATACGGTACCGTGTGCTGCAGGAAGAACTGGACGTCCTCCTGGACGGTGCTCCAAGGATCCTCGCTCTTATTCGCCAAAAGCCAAGGGGGCGGGACCAGCTGGGTCAGTACCAGCCTTCCACTCGTCTCGTGGTCCGTCTCCGTGGTAACGCAGCTGTTCTGGTCCACTTCCTGTCTCCACAGTTTGGAGCCCAGTCCAGCCCAGAGTTCACCGTGGATCTGAGGGGGGGGTCGGTAGAGTGGGCCTCCAAGGACAAGTCCAGCAAGAAGCACGTGTTAGAGGTGTGTGTGTGGGGGGGTGGGGGTTAGGGTTAGGTTCTAGGTTAGGGTTAGGTTCTAGGTTAGGGTTAGGTTCTAGGTTAGGGTTAGGTTCTAGGTTAGGGTTAGGTTCTAGGTTAGGGTTAGGTTCTAGGTTAAGGTTAGGTTCTAGGTTAGGGTTAGGTTCTAGGTTAGGGTTAGGTTCTAGGTTAGGGTTAGGTTCTAGGTTAGGGTTAGGTTCTAGGTTAAGGTTAGGTTCTAGGTTAGGGTTAGGTTCTAGGTTAGGGTTAGGTTCTGGGTTAGGTTCTAGGTTAGGGTTAGGTTCTAGGTTAGGGTTAGGTTCTAGGTTAGGGTTAGGTTCTAGGTTAGGGTTAGGTTCTAGGTTAAGGTTAGGTTCTAGGTTAGGGTTAGGTTCTAGGTTAGGGTTAGGTTCTAGGTTAAGGTTAGGTTCTAGGTTAGGGTTAGGTTCTAGGTTAGGGTTAGGTTCTAGGTTAAGGTTAGGTTCTAGGTTAGGGTTAGGTTCTAGGTTAGGGTTAGGTTCTAGGTTAGGGTTAGGTTCTAGGTTAGGGTTAGGGCTAGGGTCTGGGTTAGGGTTTGGATCTGGCTTAGGGTTGGTGACGCTGACTGGTTTGGTCTCCTGCTCCAGCTGAAGACTCGTCAGGGGACGGAGCTGCTGGTCCAGTCAGAGAACGAGGGCGTGGTCAGTGATTGGTACCACGCCCTCCAGGACGCCATCAGCACCCATGTGAGCACCTGCACCAACACACCTGATGCAGCCAATCAGAGCCCAGAACAGGCCCTCATCATCGTGTGTGTGTGTGTGTGTGGGTGTGTGTGTGGGTGTGTGTGTGTGTGTGTGTGTGTGTGTGTGTGTGTGTGTGTCAGGCCTGGGAGTCGGACGAGGCCCTGGAGGACGACCCGCTGGACTCACCTGTTGGGGAGAAGCAGGACAGAGACTCAAAGAAAGTCAGAGGTCAGAGACCCGCTTTCAGATCACGGTTCAGCCGGTCGCCATGGCGATCATCCCAGAGACCCCTGTGGTGACCCCAACATGACCCTGTGGTGACCCCTGTGTCCGTCCCCCTCAGCCATGAAGACCTCCACCAGCGTGGACGGCTCAGACCACAAGAAGACGCGACACAAGCTGAAGAAGTTCCTGACCCGCCGGCCCACCCTGCAGTCCGTCAGAGACAAGGGCTACATCAGAGGTACCGGGACCCGGGCCGGCTCTGTAGCGTAGAACCGGGTCCATAGTGTAGAACTGAACTGCTGTCTGCCTGCCTGTTTCTAGACCAGGTGTTCGGATGCAGTCTGTCCATCCTGTGCCAGAGGGAGAACGGTTCAGTTCCCTCCTTCGTGACGCTTTGCATCGACCACGTGGAGAACAACGGTGGGTTCTAGTCTGGTTCTAGTCTGGTTCTGGACTAGTTCTAGTCTGTGGCTCTAGTCTGGTTCTAGTCTGGTTCTAGACTAGTTCTAGTCTGTGGCTCTAGTCTGGTTCTAGTCTGGTTCTAGTCTGGTTCTAGACTAGTTCTAGTCTGTGGCTCTAGTCTGGTTCTAGTCTGGTTCTGGACTAGTTCTAGTCTGTGGCTCTAGTCTGGTTCTAGTCTGGTTCTAGACTAGTTCTAGTCTGTGGCATTAGTCTGGTTCTAGTCTGGTTCTGGACTAGTTCTAGTCTGTGGCTCTAGTCTGGTTCTAGACTAGTTCTAGTCTGTGGCTCTAGTCTGGTTCTAGTCTGGTTCTAGACTAGTTCTAGTCTGTGGCTCTAGTCTGGTTCTAGACTAGTTCTAGTCTGTGGCTGTAGTCTGGTTCTAGTCTGGTTCTAGTATGTGGTTCTAGTCTGTGGCTCTAGTCTGGTTCTAGTCTGGTTCTAGACTAGTTCTAGTCTGTGGCTCTAGTCTGGTTCTAGTCTGGTTCTAGACTAGTTCTAGTCTGTGGCTCTAGTCTGGTTCTAGTCTGGTTCTAGACTAGTTCTAGTCTGTGGCTCTAGTCTGGTTCTAGTCTGGTTCTAGACTAGTTCTAGTCTGTGGCTCTAGTCTGGTTCTAGTCTGGTTCTAGACTAGTTCTAGTCTGTGGCTGTAGTCTGGTTCTAGTCTGGTTCTAGTATGTGGTTCTAGTCTGTGATTCTAGTCTGACCCTGTTCCCCCCCACCACCTTACCCCCCTAGGTCTGTGGGTGGATGGGTTGTACCGGGTCAGTGGGAACCTGGCTGTCATCCAGAAGCTGCGCTTCGCTGTGGATCATGGTGAGAGTGTGTGTGTGTGTGTGTGTGTGTGTGTGTGTGTGTGTGTGTGTGTGTGTGTGTGTGTGTGTGTGTGTGTGTGTGTGTGTGTGTGTGTGTGTGTGTGTGTGTGTGTGTGTGTGTGTGTGTGACCCCCTGTGATGGGTTTGACCGAGTCTGCACTGGTGACCCCGTGACTGGTGTGACCCCCCTGTACTGGTGTGACCCCCCCTGTACTGGTGTCTCAGACGAGAAGCTGGACCTGCTGGACAGGAAGTGGGAGGACATCCACGTGACGACCGGAGCGCTGAAGATGTTCTTCAGGGAGCTTCCAGAGCCGCTCTTCACCTACAGCCGCTTCCAGGACTTCATCAGGGCCATCAGTACGTGTGTGGGCGGTCCCAACCGGCTGGTTCTGACCAGCTGGTCCCGACCGGCTGGCTCTGACCTGCTGGTTCTGACCAGCTGACGTTGTTCTGCTCCTCAGAGATCTCAGACTACAGACTTCGGGTTCAGGCCGTCAGAGATCTGGTCCAGCAGCTGCCACGCCCCAATCACGACACCATGAAGGTTCTGTTCAGACACCTCAGGAAGTAAGAACCACCAGGATCACACACCTGACACACACCTGACACACAATCAACACACAACCAACACACACCTGACACACACCTGACTCACACCTGACACACACCTGACACACACCTGACACACACCTGACTCACACCTGACTCACACCTGACACACACCTGACACACACCTGACACACACCTGACACACACCTGACACACACCTGACACACACCTGACTCACACCTGACACACACCTGACACACACCTGACACACACCTGACACACACCTGACACACACCTGACACACACCTGACACACACCTGACACACACCTGACACACACCTGACACACACCTGACACACTACTCTCCCTCCAGGGTGATCGAGCACGGCGAGGAGAACCGGATGACGACCCAGGGCGTGGCCATCGTGTTCGGCCCCACCCTGCTGCGCCCTGAGACCGAGTCGTGGAACATGGCGGTCCACATGGTGTACCAGAACCAGATCGTGGAGCTGGTCCTGCTGGAGTTCGACAGCATCTTCAGCCGGTAGAGCCAGACGGGGGGGGGGGGGGGGGGGCACTTCCTGTCCTCCTTCCTGCTGGACACGGGTGCCAGACACCTGTCACCCAGACCACCTGTAGCCTGACCGACCCATCAGTCAGAACCATCGTGACCCGGACACTCACACCCAGAACCTGGAATCCGTTTCCCGTCTCGCTGCTGCGTTTGTGTCACTCCCCTCTAACGCCACCTCCTGTCTGACATTGAACACGGTTCAGACGCGCCGCTGCCTCGCTGAAAACGGGTCAGACACGCCGCTGCCTCGCTGAACACGGGTCAGACGCGCCGCTGCCTCGCTGAACATGGGTCAGGTGCGCCGCTGCCTCGCTGAGGAGGAGAGGTTCTATCGCGTCTGTCTTGTAGTGATGCACTGGAGAACCCAGAAGAACCAGAAGTAGGGGTGACGCCCCCCCCCTATATCTCTTCTGTTTCTCTGGTCCCTGAACGCACCGGAACCAATCACACCTTAGAGATCAAACAGTAGCGCTTCAGTCAGACGGTCCTGTGTGTGTGTGTGTGTGTGTGTGTGTGTGTGTGTGTGTGTGTGTGTGTGTGTGTGTGTGTGTGTGTGTGTGTGTTTGTGAATAGTAAATATGAATGGAGCGTTAAAGATTGAATCACTTCCTGTGAGCCGTCAGATGTTTGAGGTCTACCTGTGACTCAGGTAAAAACTGTCTTTATCAACTCCAATAAAATAAAATAAAAACCTGTGTGAAAAAAAAAGTTCTTCTGTTCATAGTTTTTCCTTAAAGCACCGGAGAAGATGAACCGGATGAAGAAAGGAACTCTTGATTTTTGATGTTTGAGGCTCCTGCCTGACGTTCGAGGCTCCTGCCTGACGTTCGAGGCTCCTGCCTGTCGTTCGAGGCTCCTGCCTGTCGTTCGAGGCTCCTGCCTGACGTTCGAGGCTCCTGCCTGACGTTCGAGGCTCCTGCCTGACGTTCGAGGCTCCTGCCTGACGTTCGAGGCTCCTGCCTGACGTTCGAGGCTCCTGCCTGACGTTCGAGGCTCCTGCCTGACGTTCGAGGCTCCTGCCTGACGTTCGAGGCTTCTTTCTGATGTTCGAGGCTCCTGCCAGTCGTCCGAGGCTCCTGCCTGACGTTCGAGGCTTCTTTCTGACGTTCGAGGCTCCTGCCAGTCGTCCGAGGCTCCTGCCTGACGTTCGAGGCTTCTTTCTGACGTTCGAGGCTCCTGCCTGAAGTTCGAGGCTCCTGCCTGATGTTCGAGGCTCCTGCCTGGCGTTTGAGGCTCCTTTCTGACGTTTGAGGCTCCTTTCTGACGTTTGAGGCTCCTGCCTGCCTGACGTTCGAGGCTCCTTTTTGATGTTTTAGGCTCCTGTTTGACGTTTGAGGCTCCTGCCTGACGTTCGAGGCTTATTTCTGACGTTCGAGGCTCCTGCCTGACGTTCGAGGCTCCTGCCAACATTTTAGGCTCCTGCCTGATGTTTTCAGCTCCTTTCTGACGTTCGAGGCTCCTGCCTGGCATTCGAGGCTCCTTTGTGACGTCCGAGGCTCCTGTCTGATGTTCGAGGCTCCTGTGTGATATGCGAGGGTCCCGCCTGACGTTCGAGGCTCCTGCCCGACATTTGAAGCTCTCACTTGACGTTTGAGGTCCCTTTGTGACGATTGAGGCTCCTACCTGACGCTTTACACTCATTACAGTGTATTGGTGAAACTCCATGACTTCGTAGGGTTAATAGGGTACACGTTTGTTCATAGTTTCATACAGGATTCACGTGACGTGATCAAAAACCTGCATCTGGTTTCGCCTCAAAAGCAGGTGCGTGTCCCAGAGTTAAAGGGTTACCAGGAGTGGGGTTCGAACCCACGAGGGCTTCTGCCCACTGGAACTTAAGTCCAACGCCTTCACCACTCGGCCATCCTGGTGCTGCTCAAGTGCTCCTTCTCTAAATGTGTACATTCCTTATAGCTGGGTCGGGCCAAGAACACTGTCCTGATGCGCTCCTGATTGGCTGGGTCACGGAGGAGGGGTTTCACCTTTACGTAGCGTATTTACATCTGATTGGCTTTTGGCTGTTTGTTCTTTCGTGGACGCTTCAGGTTGAGTTTCAGTTTGACTTGCAGAGGAAATGTCAAGTCATCGTGTTTTCTATGGTTACATGGTTGAACTTGATGAGCATCACTGAGGTGGAGTAGACAGGTGGAATCCTCCAGGTGCGATGTCACTCCAGGTGGAGTCCTGCAGGTGTGATGTCACTCCAGGTGGAATCCTCCAGGTGTGATGTCACTCCAGGTGGAGTCCTCCAGGTGTGATGTCACTCCAGGTGGAGTCCTCCAGGTGTGATGTCACTCCAGGTGGAGTCCTCCAGGTGTGATGTCACTCCAGGTGGAATCCTCCAGGTGTGATGTCACAGCTCTGACCATCATCCCGAGCGGAGGACATCTGTCTGTCAGACACGAATGGACGAACAAGGCGTTACCGTCCTCTCCAGTGGGAGGGGCCTACTGCAGACATCAGAGGTTTGAGGCTGTGATGCGTATACCTGAGGCGTTACCCGTTATCCTCAGCTGAGGCGGTGTTGGTTTGTTTGACCAACACGTGTGCTTTAATACTAGATTAGTATTAGATCAATCGGATATTAGAAGTTTATTGGCTCTAAAGCATTGACGGTTTTTCTGGTGTTTAGATGGTACGTGTTAAATTGCATTCTTTCGGTCTACAACACCTACAAATTCTACATTTCTGAGAAAAAAATAGAATTATTGCTGTGTTTTATATACAGCTGGATTTTTCAGACTGTGTGGTGCGTGAGCAAACTTCTGCACATCCACAAAAACTCATTGAAGTTTGAAGGAAGGAGAAGGTGAAGGAAAGAGAAAACGTGCATGTGATCGGGTTTGTTGGCACCATCTGAACCCCCCCCACCAGTGACACCTGGAGCTTCCATTGACGAGCACGAGGCTCCTGGACCATCGACCCAAACCAGACAGGAAGTCCTTTATTTTAACGTTTGTTGCCATTTCTCTGACCCTCTTTTAAATGTTCACACACACTCCTTCAGGTGTCGCCCAACCTGGTCGGAATGATTTTACTCGAGAGTCCAAGCCCTAAAGGAATCCACATGCAGCCATAGCGCCACCTAATGGTAGCAGGAGATTTAATCTTTTCTACACTGGATGATGCGGATGACCTTGACCTTTGATCTCGCTGACAGCTGTGAACCTACTTTTGTTCCTCAATGGGAAGCTGATGTCGACCTGAATGAGTGGCGGGTGGGTGTGATGTCACGGGAGACATTGTGACATCACACCCACCACTCATTTATGTGGTCGACCTGAATGAGTGGCGGTGTGATGTCACGACATCTCTGATAAATCCGGCAGAGTTTTTCTTCAGCTCGCCGATGCTTTGGAACAGAAATCAGACCAGTGGTTCTCAGAGGTACTTTAATGGACGGGATTCTTCCTCATTCAGATAAACCTTCCTCTTCGTCATCTATGAGCTGATGACGTCATGCCGGTGACACCCGGATGCGTCCAGCCGTTCATGGACAAAGCGTCGGTAACATGTCCTCCTGGTGAAAACTCAAGATGAATCATCAATACTGGTAATATTGCATCTATTTCCTACTGATCGGCTCTTCAATAATACACACTCTACAAAACAAAGTGACCCTAAAGACGGCCGTGTAAAACTGTTACACTAACTTAAACTGTGGTTAACACAGAAGCTGCTGAGCGAATCCACATTGACCTAGTCTGACAGACAAACTTCAAACAAACACATAAATGGAATCATAGAAGACGTCAGAGCTGGAGGCGAGCGCTCGTCTGAACGTCGTCTGAACGTCGTCTGAACGTCGTCTGAACGTCGTCTGAACGTCGTCTGAACGTCGTCTGAACGTCGTCTGAACGTCGTCTGAACGTCGTCTGAACGTCGTCTGAACGTCGTCTGAACGTCGTCTGAACGTCGTCTTCAGTCTCCGAGGTCCAGCTGGATCTTGTGCTCAAAGACGGCGATGAGCAGCATGATGCAGAAGCCCAGCAGGACGCCGGCGTTCTGCAGCAGGAAGAAGCCGCAGTGGCTGAAGCCGTGGTCGCCGGCATCGTTGTGCAGCATCTCAGGCACCTGAGGAGGAGCAACACAGAACCTGAGGGGTGCAGTTCACAGCTGGACCACCAGGGGTCAGTGTCCCTCCACAGAAGAAGAGAACGCCGGCGTTAACTTCCTGTGGGATGGGGGCCACCTGGTGCTGGGGGCTGCCAACTGAACAAATGCTACTGACAGATGGGAGCTCACAGCCACGCCCCTCTGCTCGGATTGGCTTATTCAATAGGAAAACAGAACTTCTGACAGTAACGCGTCATCCCCCCCAGCACCACTGGAGGTTCTACCAGCACCTGTCTGGGTGCTCGAGCATCGGGACGGGGTCAGGGCGTGGTCAGGGTGTAATCAGGGCGTGGTCAGGGCGTGGTCAGGGTGTAATCAGGGCGTGGTCAGGGCCAGCTCATGGCGGATCCACTCACCATGTCCACCAGGGCCACGTACATGAACAACCCGGCCGTGAGGGCGAATATCCACATGGAGATGTTCTCTGCGTAGTGACCAATCAGGATTCCCGTCACCAGACCGAAGTACGCCATCATGGCCGACAGGACGTTATACAGGATGGCTTGACGGACCGTCATCCCAGACTTCAGGAGCACCGCAAAGTCACCTGGGAAACGGAGGAGAGAAGTGTAGGAAGCAGCTCCGGTCTGGCGGCAGGAAGACGAGCCGATGGGCGTGGCCCTCACCCAACTCGTGAGGCAGCTCGTGACAGAAGACGGCCACCGACGTGCTGAGACCGCTGGACAGCCCCTCACTGAAGGCGGCGCCTGCGGAACCAGACAACGGGTCAACAACCAGAACGCAGGAGAACCCCCCCCCCCGCCTGAAGGCTCCGCCCTGTGGCAACGCACCGCTGGCAACTCCAGGCTAGCAGCTCCATCTGAAGCCTGTGTGCTACAGCTAGCACAGTACGAGCTAACCTGCTAACACTTTCATGCTAACGGCGGCGCTCACCGATGGCCAGGCCGTCGCTGAAGTTGTGCAGCCCGTCCCCCATGATGACCATCCAGGCCAGCGTGGCCACGCCCGCCTGCTGGAAGTGCTGCTGGGAGTAGGAGTGGGCGTGGCTGTGGGGGTGGTGGTTCTGGGAGTGGTGGTGGTGCAGGATGTGGTGGTAGTCGTGGTGGTGATGGTGCATGCTGTCGGCCTGGCCCACCGTGTCGTGGAAATGGGAGTGGCATTTGTTCTCGCAGTCCTGGGCGGAGTAGAGCGCCGCCCCGCCCCCCGGGGAGACAACGGACACCTGCGGCGGCAGCATCACCTGCTCCTCCTCCGCCGCGCCGCCGTCCAGGCTGCCGGAGCACTGTCCCAACACGCCGGCGCCGTTGGTCTCCACGTCTGTAGGAGGAGGAGCAGACGGTCGGAGGAGGAACCGGCGGCGTTCAGACGGAGATGGGCGGGGCTCACCTTCACCCGGCTTCTCCTCCAGCGCCGGCTGACGCTCTGGATCCGCACCGTCGCTCTGATCCCACTTCCTCTGGACCTGCTGGAGGGTTCAGAGAGCGTGACCTCGTGGTGCAGCGTTGAAAATAGGACAATAAAACGTAAATGAGTCAGAAGGGGACAGTCGTAGGGACCACGTGACCTCCGTGGGGGGCACCTTCTCTTCAGGGGAGTCTGGGCAGTAAACTTATCACCACACCAGCATAACCGCTTTTCAAAGATGACGTATTGATGTCAGTTTGACATAGGGTCAGTTTGACATAGGGTCAGTTTGACATAGGGTCAGTTTGACATAGGGTCGGTTTGACGTAGGGTCGGTTTGACGTAGGGTCAGTTTGACGTAGGGTCAGTTTGACGTAGGGTCAGTTTGACATAGGGTCGGTTTGACATAGGGTCAGTTTGACGTAGGGTCAGTTTGACATAGGGTCAGTTTGACATAGGGTCAGTTTGACATAGGGTCGGTTTGACGTAGGGTCAGTTTGACGTAGGGTCGGTTTGACGTAGGGTCGGTTTGACGTAGGGTCAGTTTGACGTAGGGTCGGTTTGACGTAGGGTCGGTTTGACGTAGGGTCGGTTTGACGTAGGGTCGGTTTGACGTAGGGTCAGTTTGACATAGGGTCAGTTTGACATAGGGTCAGTTTGACATAGGGTCAGTTTGACATACGGTGAATCCAGTGGCCGCCCACCACGTACACACACACACATGTACACACACACACACACACACACACACTCCGTTGACTTGCGTCCCAGCTGGACTCCCGGGTCTCATCGGTCTCCATCAGTGACGTCACCGGAGGACGTCTCTCAGCCGGTGTCTGACTTGAATCGACATGTTATTGAGGTCTTTGTCCTGTCTGAAGGAAACCTCTCTCCACCACAGCCTCAGGGGTCAGGGGGCACGGTCCCATTCATCACACAGCGTGACCTTAGGGGTCAGGGGGCGTGGTCTCCAGCAGCACCACTGACCTTCTGCTTCTTGTCTTTGAACATCTTCCCCAGCGTCAGGAAGTGTTCGATCAGGAACATGAAGTAGACCCCGCCCAGCGCCGTCAGGCCTTTCCACACAGCGTCCAGCTGCTCCTCCGGCTCCCCGTGGACGTGCAGTTCTTCTGGGGGGGTCAGGGCGAGGTCCTCATGGTGGTGGTGGTGGCCTCCTTGAGACTGACCAGGACAAACGGAATCAGAACCGACCGGCGCCGCCGGAGGACACGCCCTTCACGCGGGAACAGGAAGTGGACTCACGTGAGGCAGGAGGTGCAGGAAGGCGTCGCCGCTCAGCGTGCCGACGGCCAGCGCCACCAGGAAGCTGAGCAGGAACTGGAAGAACACCCTGTTCATGAGCGGGATGAGGACCACGCCCAGCAGCGACAGCAGGCTGATGACGGTGATGGAGACCACGCCACCGACCCACGCTGCAACACAAGAATCACGTGACCCGCTGACAGGCGTCACGTGACCCGCTGACAGGCGTCACGTGACCCGCTGACAGGCGTCACGTGACCCGCTGACAGGCGTCACGTGACCCGCTGACAGGCGTCACGTGACCCGCTGACAGGCGTCACGTGACCCGCTGACAGGCGTCACGTGACCCGCTGACAGGCGTCATGTGACCCGCTGACAGGCGTCATGTGACCCGCCGAGGGGCTTCTTACCAATCGTGATGTTCTTTTCTTTCTCTGCAACATTGCTGCTGTGGTTGCCATGGTGACCGCCATCATGCTTGTGATCTAGAAATGCAGGAGCACATCAGGGGGCTGAACTCTCTACGGGCTCCTACCTCTGGGGGGGCACATCAGGGGGCTGAACTCTCTCTACGGTCCCCTACCTCGCTCCCAGGGGCCCCTGTGCAGGATGCAGGCTCCGTCATCGATCTGGTGGAGGAGGGCGGGGCACAGGACGCTGAAGTCAGCAGTGGACACGCCCACCGCCTGAGACATCCCGTGTGAGGAGAGGAGCGTGGAAGCACTGAGGCACTGGGGGGGGGGCAAAAGACCCTCAGAAACGAGGACGAGACACAGAGATGGATCAGAGTTATCTAAACCTATCCCTGACCCCCCCTCTATGATCCATCACCATCTATCCCTGACCCCCCCTCTATGATCCATCACCATCTATCCCTGACCCCCCCTCTATGATCCATCACCATCTATCCCTGACCCTGATGGGGTCAGAGGTCGTACCTCCACGCTGTCCGTCTCGTTGTCATGGTGATCGTGGTTCTCGTGTCCCATTGGAGCGACTTCAGTCCCAGAGGTTCTGGAGGCTCGTGGGCGGCGCCTCATGTGTCCTGGTTCCACCATTGGCCGGACGCTGTAGGGCGGCATGGGCTCCGCCCCCTGAGCCAATGGCGTGCTCTCCTTGTCGTCCACCTGTGCGCTCTGTGGAACGTCTGCCTGCGGCGAGACAGCGGCACGTTTGTGGTGATGGTGGTTGTCTTGGTGATGGTGGTTGTCTTGGTGATGGTGGTTGTCTTGGTGATGGTGGTTGTCTTGGTGATGGTGGTTGTCTTGGTGATGGTGGTTGTCGTGGTGATGGTGGTGATGCTGCACCGTGACGGTCCTGATGCGACCCAAGCCCACGTTTAGGAGGAGACGCTTCAACCCGTCCAGAGACATGGAGCCGTTGTGTCCGTACCTGAGACCCCCATCAATAATACCTCATCATCAATAATCAATACCTCATCAATAACCAGGGTGGGGGTCAGGCTTCTGCAACTCACCTGTCGAACAGCGCCTCCAGGTGTTGTCTCTGGCTCAGCTCCGCCCTCTGCGTGTCCACCGCAGAGGACAGCAAACGCACCGCACCGCCTCCCGAGTGGGGGGGCAGGCTGCAGCCGGGCCCGCTGGACCCCCCCCCATCGGGTAAGAAAAGGGCGATGAGAATGACGGCGGCGGCGGTGAATCGTCTGCTCCCCCCCTCCGCCATCACGGTCATCTGTGGAGGACAAGGGGTTAAAAAAAACCTACTTCCTGTTGGACATCCAGACGGCCCCGCCCTGCTGGTGCAAACTATCACCACTCAGGTGACCCCGCCCACCCAGGTGACCCCGCCCACCCAGGTGACCCCGCCCACCCAGGTGACTCCAGTCGAACGTGTCCTTGAACAGGCGATGGAACTCCAGTGTGCTCCGGAGCCCACCGGCCCCCCACCGCCCCCCAGGGAAGGGACCACAGCTGACTGGACCACGGGGGACGTGAAATAAAACACATGACGGTAAATTCAAGGAATCGATCAGATACATGAAGTGCTAACTAAGCTAATCGGGGTGAGCATGAGAACAGAAGTCATGCTCACTGGATGACGTCACCAGGGATATAAACACCTGTGTCTGAAAGGGACTCCAACACAATCAATCGATCAACTTTTATTGATCTGACATGAAGACTGGTAAAAAAAATAGACGCAAAAAAAAACCATCAAATAAACCAGAAATGAGAATTTCAGTCAAAAACATCCAAAGTTTAACTTAATAAAACTTTAAATAAGTTCCCATAGCAACAAGAGGATTAGCAGCTAGCCTGCTGCTAGCATCCGTGCTAGCTGCTAGCCGCGGCTCGTCCCGGGGGTCGGTGAAGGGTTAACCTCCCGGGAGGTTTTCTACCGGAGTCCGGATGAGCGGCTCCAGCTGCTGCCGCTCGGCTCGGGGGTCTGGGGGACGTGTCCGACGCCCGCTAGCCGCAGCTCTGGTGCTCGGCGACGGGCCGTGAAGCGGCGCTAGGCCTCGGGGCGAACCGGAGCCTCCGGCCGGTAACCAGACCCACGCTGGGCTGCCCGCCCCGCACCACAGCGGTGGGGCTGCCCGCCCCGCACCACAGCGGTGGGGCTGCCCGCCCCGCACCACGCGGTGCCGTGTGCACAAAGGCTCCTGACCCGGAAACAGCCGCCGCCGCCGGGAGGCGCCGACACGCTTCCCGTCCTGCCGGATGCGGGGACCGAAAACCGAGCCCGGAGCGCGTGGACGGACTCACGGAAGACGGTCAGGTCCGGTGGACGCTGCTCGGTGGTGACGGTGCGTCCGGTGCCTCCGGTCTCTCCGGTCTCTCCGGTGCCTCCGGTCCCTCCGGTCCGGTGAAGAGCGATGAACGCGGCGGATGGGGCGACTTCACGGACTGTAGGGAATCAGAGACGCGGGACACCGCTGGCTGCGGGATGACACCGCAAACGTTCTTTATCCTCCGAAACAGGAAGTAACAACATGACCAGAATGGAGTCCCCGAACACCCCCCCCCCCCCCGCCACAGTTTGGTCTGACGGGTTTGTTCCGTTCATCAACGTCACGGGAAGAGGACAAAAGCACTACTTTAATCAGCGGAGTGATAATCGGAGCTGCCACAGCCCCGCGGGAACGAAGGGTTTCCGGGCAGGAAGAAGTCTCCCCCGTGCCGACCCCCGGTCTGTCCCCGGTCTGTAACGGGGGGCCGCCGCAGACACACGGTGCTCTGGTTTCCGAGCAGCACTTGAAGGCAGCACCAGAAGAGCAGATCGCGGTTCGGAGGACGCGGACACGTGACCGGGCTCTGGGGTCACGTGACGGTCCGGTCCGTGGGAACGCAGAGGAGGAGTGGATTAGCGCTGACCTCTGACCCGGCTCCGGTGAACTTCATGTGTTCCGTGAGGCGTTACCGACGGGGGGGGGGGTCAGAAACATGTCATCAGATGGCACCGCCCACCAGCGGGAGACCCCCCGCCGTGGTTCCCAGTCTAGTGTTCAGGTGTCTCTGACCTCCGTGACGCCCCGCGGTGACCGGACCGGACCGGACAGGGTCGGATGACACCCCCCCTCTGGTTCTCACCAGCTTCAGGTTCTCACGGTCCGCTCCGCGCCCACGTGACGCACTAGAGTCACGTGTTCCTGATGTTACAATAAAACTATCATTAAACATTATTGGTGTTTGTTGGTGTTTCTGATCACACACATTACCGACATCGTGACGTCGTTATCTAATCAATAATATTCTAAATGAAGGTGGTTCGTGATGCAGCAGATAATACTAAATATTATAGGAGAATAATTAGACATTGTGGTGTTACACCCAGCGTTTACTGCAGTGAAGGATCGACTTCATAATAGTTATAATAATATAAGTTATACTAATATATATAATTGTAGTAATGGCAGCGTACCAGTGGAAATCTATCGGCTTTAATGAAGGACTGTTCACAGGACCGCCAGAGGTTTCGCTGGACTGGAGCTGAACTCCAACAGTTCCTCTCCTTTGTTTGGAACACCGGTTCTTCACCTTGGTGGAGGAACTGAACCCTGTCTGTTTCATGTGCTCGCTCACCGAACCCTTCTTTAGTAAAAAAATAATAATTCAAGTTTCAGACATGAGTACATGTTTTACTGGTGTATTTAATGAAGTGTGCATTAATGTCACCTTTTTCAAAGAACTAAACCAGGACAGTGCATGAACTGACATGAAATGACCTACCTGTAAATCAGTGT
>NC_090793.1:20875000-20922500 GCF_040054535.1 Antennarius striatus | reverse complement strand
TGAGACCCAACAGTCCAACGACGGAGACGAAGATGGACAGAATCTTTATTCCTATATTTATTTCCCCATCACTCCCTCTCTTTATCTCTCTCTTTATCTCTCTCTTTATCTCTCTCTTTATCTCTCTCTTTATCTCTCTCACTCTTTATCTCTCTTTATCTCTCTTTATCTCTTTCTCCCTCTCTTTATCTCTCTCTTTATCTCTCTCTTTATCTCTCTCTTTATCTCTCTCTTTATCTCTCTCTCTCTTTATCTCTCTTTATCTCTTTCTCCCTCTCTTTATCTCTCTCTTTATCTCTCTCTCTCTTTATCTCTCTCTTTATCCCTCTCTTTATCTCTCTCTTTATCTCTTTCTTCCTCTCTTTATCTCTCTCTCTTTATCTCTCTCTTTATCCCTCTCTTTATCTCTCTCTTTATCTCTTTCTTCCTCTCTTTATCTCTCTCTTTATCTCTTTATCTCTCTCCTTTTCTCTCTCTATCTCTCTCTCACTTTATCTCTCTTTCTTTATCTCTCTCTCTTTATCTCTCTCTTTATCTCTCTCTTTATCTCTCTCTTTATCTCTCTCTCTTTATCTCTCTTTATCTCTTTCTCCCTCTCTTTATCTCTCTCTCTTTATCTCTCTCTTTATCTCTCTCTCTTTATCTCTCTCTTTATCTCTCTTTATCTCTCTCTTTATCCCTCTCTTTATCTCTCTCTTTATCTCTTTTTTCCTCTCTTTATCTCTCTCTTTATCTCTTTATCTCTCTCTTTTTCTCTCTCTATCTCTCTCTCACTTTATCTCTCTTTCTTTATCTCTCTCTCTTTATCTCTCTCTTTATCTCTCTCTCTATATCTTTTTTGGCTTTGGTGTCAAAGTGATCGCTTTGTGATTAGAGGTTCTGGAGATAAAGTCAGAGAGGCCAGACTGAGATGGTTTGGACATGTCCAGAGGAGAGATAGTGAATATATTGGTAGAAGGATGCTGAGTTCTGAACTGCCAGGCAGGAGGCCTAGAGGAAGACCAAAGAGGAGGTTTATGGATGTAGTGAAAGAGGACATGAAGGTAGTTGGTGTGAGAGAAGAGGATGAGAAGACAGGGTTAGATGGAGGACACTGATTGGCTGTGGAGACCCTGAAGGGAAAAGCCCAGAGGAGGAGGAGAAGTGATCATCTGGTTATTTGGCTTTTATGAATAAACGTGATGTTAGAAATCAAACTCTCTCTCTCTCTCTCTCTCTCTCTCTCTCTCTCTCTCTCTCTCTCTCTCCTCCTTCTCTCTCTCTCTCTCTCTCTCTCTCTCTCTCTCTCTCTCTCTCTCTCTCTTTCTCTTTCTTCTCACGCGCGTGCTCGGGCCTCACTCGCGCGTGCGCGCGTGCTCCAGGGGCGTGGAGGGGCGTGTTGTTGCATCGTCACGTGACCGTCCTCCCGTCCTCTCGGTGCTCCGGTCTCTTTGTTGTGTTTGCGGCAGCGGATCGGTTCTACCGGAGAGCCGTCGGTCCGGCGCACCGGGGATCAGGCGCTGCGGGACGCGGGACGCGGGACGCGGGCTTCGGTCGGTGGCCTGCCGGCCACGGTGTGTCGGGGACCGGGAGACACCGGGGAGGAACCGGGAGAATGCTGCCGCTGCCTCGCCAGCGGACGAACCGGAGCGTCTGACGCAGAACCAGGCGGCGAGCGGCTCGTGCGCGACGGTCGAACGGTCGGACTCGTTTACCGGAACCGGTCCGGTTCGGCCTCGTCACCGGCATCATGGTGTCGGGCCCGGGGGTCGCCCCGGTGCTGCTGTCCGCCTGTCTGCTGGCGCTGCTGCTCCAGCTGCCCCGGGCTCGCGCGTCCTACCCCCAAAGCGGCGAGTGCAGGGGCAAAAAGGACTGCACAGGTAGGTAGGGGGGCATAGGGGGGTAGGTAGGGGCATCCCTCCCCCCAAAGAATAAAAAACGGATAGCCGTGAGGAGACGCTGTGTGTGTGTGTGTGTGTGTGTGTGTGTGTGTGTGTGTGTGTGTGTGTGTGTGTGTGTGTGTGTGTGTGTGTGATCAGTGTGTGTGTGATCAGTGTGTGTGTGTGATCAGTGTGTGTGTGTGTGTGTGTGTGATCAGTGTGTGTGTGTGTGTGATCAGTGTGTGTGTGTAGGTGTGTGTGTGTGATCAGTGTGTGTGTGTGTAGGTGTGTGTGTGTGATCAGTGTGTGTGTGTGTGTGATCAGTGTGTGTGTGTGCGTGTGTGTGATCAGTGTGTGTGTGTGCGTGTGTGTGATCAGTGTGTGTGTGTGTGATCAGTGTGTGTGTGTGTAGGTGTGTGTGTGTGATCAGTGTGTGTGTGTGTGATCAGTGTGTGTGTGTAGGTGTGTGTGATCAGTGTGTGTGTGTAGGTGTGTGTGTGTGATCAGTGTGTGTGTGTAGGTGTGTGTGTGTGATCAGTGTGTGTGTGTGATCAGTGTGTGTGTGTAGGTGTGTGTGTGTGATCAGTGTGTGTGTGTGATCAGTGTGTGTGTAGGTGTGTGTGTGTGATCAGTGTGTGTGTGTGTGTGATCAGTGTGTGTGTGTGTGTGATCAGTGTGTGTGTGTGCGTGTGATCAGTGTGTGTGTGATCAGTGTGTGTGTGTAGGTGTGTGTGTGTGATCAGTGTGTGTGTGTGAGATCAGTGTGTGTGTGTGTGTGTGTGTGATCAGTGTGTGTGTGATCAGTGTGTGTGTGTAGGTGTGTGTGTGTAGGTGTGTGTGTGTGATCAGTGTGTGTGTGTGATCAGTGTGTGTGTGTAGGTGTGTGTGTGTGATCAGTGTGTGTGTGTGATCAGTGTGTGTGTGTAGGTGTGTGTGTGTGTGTGATCAGTGTGTGTGTGTGTGTGTGTGATCAGTGTGTTTGTGTGTGTGATCAGTGTGTGCGTGTGTGTGATCAGTGTGTGTGTGTAGGTGTGTGTGTGTGTGATCAGTGTGTGTGTGTGAGATCAGTGTGTGTGTGTGATCAGTGTGTGTGTGATCAGTGTGTGTGTGTAGGTGTGTGTGTGTGTGATCAGTGTGTGTGTGTGATCAGTGTGTGTGTGTAGGTGTGTGATCAGTGTGTGTGTGTGATCAGTGTGTGTGTGTAGGTGTGTGTGTGTGATCAGTGTGTGTGTGTGTGTGATCAGTGTGTTTGTGTGTGTGATCAGTGTGTGCGTGTGTGTGATCAGTGTGTGTGTGTGTAGGTGTGTGTGATCAGTGTGTGTGTGTGTGTGTGAGTGTGTGTGATCAGTGTGTGTGTGTGTGTGTGTGTGTGTGTGTGTGTGTGTAGGTGTGTGTGTGTGTGTGTGTGTGTGTGATTAGTGTGTGTGTGTGTGTGTGTGATCTGTGTGTGTGTGTCTGTCTGTCTGTGTGTGTGATCAGTGTGTGTGTGTGTGTGTGTGTTTGTGTGTGTGTGTGATCAGTGTGTGTGTGTTGTGTGTGTGTGTGTGTGTGATCAGTTAGTGTGTGATCAGTGTGTGTGTGTGTGTGTGTGTGTGTGTGTGATCAGTGTGTGTGATCAGTGAGTGTGATCAGTGTGTGTGATCAGTGTGTGTGATCAGTGTGTGTGATCAGTGTGTGTGATCAGTGTGTGTGTGATCAGTGTGTGTGATCAGTGTGTGTGATCAGTGTGTGTGATCAGTGTGTGTGATCAGTGAGTGTGATCAGTGTGTGTGATCAGTGTGTGTGATCAGTGTGTGTGATCAGTGTGTGTGTGTGATCGGGTCCCTCTGATTGGTTGTCTTAGCTGTTTTAATTGAATCTCAACTTTGATTTGGGGCAATGTGGGGTGATTTGGGGGTGATTTGGGGGTTATGGTGTTACTGGGGTTTATCTGGGGAAATTTGGGGGTTTCGGGGTCGCCTCACCTTTTCTGATGGGTGTGTGACCCCATCCAGTGTGACCCCATCCAGTGTGACCCTGAGACAGTCGACAAAGTAACGAGTTAGTCAACAAGCTGAAATAGTTAGTAAACAAACTCATTTAGCATGTTGATAAACACACGCCAGCAGGTAAACATGTCATGTTTACTAGTAAACAACTCATTTAGCGTGTTGATAAACACATGCCAGCCTTTAGACATGTCATATTTACTAGTAAACATGCTAATGATGGGCAGAGAATGAGCTAACATTAGCTAAAGAAGCTGACGTTACTCGTCTGCAGGTGTGAACAGATCCCAGTGATCAGGTGTGTTCAGGGGCGTCTTTGTCTTCACTGCAGCTCTGGGGTTGCGGTGGAGGTCAGGGGTCGGGTCAGATCCCATGTCAGTGGTTCTGTCACCATTCCTGGTGTGTTCCTGGTGTGTTCCTGGTGTGTTCCTGGTGTGTTCCTGGTGTGATCCTGGTGTGTTCCTGGTGTGTTCCTGGTGTGTTCCTGGTGTGATCCTGGTGTGATCCTGGTGTGATCCTGGTGTGTTTCTGGTGTGATTCTGGTGTGTTCCTGATGCGATACTGGTGTGTTCCTGGTGTGTTCCTGGTGTGTTCCTGGTGTGTTCCTGGTGTGATCCTGGTGTGTTCCTGGCGTGTTCCTGGTGTGATCCTGGTGTGATCCTGGTGTGATCCTGGTGTGTTCCTGGTGTGATCCTGGTGTGTTTCTGGTGTGATTCTGGTGTGTTCCTGATGCGATACTGGTGTGTTCCTGGTGTGTTCCTGGTGTGTTCCTGGTGTGATCCTGGTGTGTTCCTGGTGTGATCCTGGTGTGTTCCTGGTGTGATCCTGGTGTGTTCCTGGTGTGTTCCTGGTGTGTTCCTGGTGTGATCCTGGTGTGTTCCTGGTGTGTTCCTGGTGTGTTCCTGGTGTGTTCCTGGTGTGATCCTGGTGTGATAGTGTTGCGTTCCTGATGCGATACTGGTGTGATCCTGGTGTGTCCTGGTGTTCCGCAGACCCGTCGGAGCAGAAGAGTGACCTGAGGGTGTGTGATGACTCCACCTGTCGGTTCGGAGGCGTCTGCCGGGACGATGGCGCTCAGCTCAGATGCGTCTGTCAGTTCCAGGTACCTGCTGAATCACTATTCAATCTGTGGCCCTCCAGGTGTGATCCGGTGTGATCAGGTGTGATCAGGTGTGACTGTGTTTGCAGTGCCACAAACACTACGTGCCGGTGTGCGGCTCCAACGGGGACACCTACCAGAACGAGTGCTACCGGCGCCAGGCGTCCTGCAAGCAGCAGCGGCTCATCTCCAGGGTGTCGGACGGGCCCTGCTCCGCAGGTGAGTCCCCCAGGGGGCGTCGCCCAGCGCCATGGAAATGGCCACAGGACCTCTCAGTGTGTGAATGTCCTCCCAGAGCAACATCACACCCATTGATCACAGAACCACTTCATCAACCACTGATCAGTTCTGATTAGAAGTCCATGGTCAGAACCAGTGGGACCCGGTCCAAGGCCCACGATCCCAGGGGTCCGGGTTCTATCTGGCTCTAGAGTCTGGGGTCTCTCCACTTCCAGAGGTCCAAGGTTTATCTGGTTCCAGAGGTCCCGGGGTCTCTCTGGTTCCAGCGGTCCAGGGTATCTATGGTTCCAGGGGTCCGGGGTCTCTAAAGTTCTAGGGGTCTAGGGTCTCTCTGGTTCCAGGGATCCGGGTTGTCTATAGTTCCAGGGGTCCGGGGTCTGTCTGGTTCCAGGGGTCCGGGGTCTCTAAAGTTCTAGGGGTCTAGGGTCTCTCTGGTTCCAGGGATCCAAGGTTTATCTGGTTCCAGGGGTCCCGGGGTCTCTCTGGTTCCAGCGGTCCAGGGTCTCTATGGTTCCAGGGGTCCGGGTTGTCTATAGTTCCAGGGGTCCGGGTTGTCTATAGTTCCAGGGGTCCGGGGTCTGTCTGGTTCCAGGGGTCCAAGGTTTATCTGGTTCCAGTGGTCCGGGGTCTCTCTGTTTCCAGGAGTCCGGGGTTTCTCCGGGTCCAGGGGTCCGGGTTGAACTGATTGGTTTGGTCCGGCTTGTGATTGGCTGCTCCTCGACTTCCTTTGGTTCCTCCTTCCTGTTCTGAGAACAGGCAGTGGATGTTTTACCGCCACCTGCTGGTGGAGGTGCTGCATTACCGCTCACAGCAGCAGAGAAGCTGAATGTCAGCTGCTTGTCATCCTACTCTAGAACACAAACACACACACACACACACACACACACACACACACACACACACACACACACACACACACACACACACCCCTTTAGTGCACACAGGCCTCATGACTGTCCGCTGTGTCTCCACAGATCCTGGATCAGGCTCAGGAGACGGCGACGGTGAGTCCATCCTCTTTTCTGATTGGTGTGAAATGACAGGTGTGGCCAGGTGTGGGTTTATGTGGTCTCATGTGGGTCATTGTGGTCTTCCAGATGAGGGTTCCGGTTCAGACGGAATGAAGAAGTTCACCAGGTGCAGCACCTGTAAATACGGAGCCGAGTGTGACGAAGACTCTGAGGACGTGTGGTGAGTAGCGGGTCGCTCATGTCGGGATCTGACCCGGGTCTGGATCTGATTCCAGTTCTGGATCTGGATCAGGTTCTGGTTCTTGATCCGGTTGTGGTTCTGGTTCTGAATCTGGACCTGGACCCTGCCTCTGCCCTCAGGTGCATCTGTAACATCGACTGCAGCGGACACAACCTGAACCCGGTGTGCGGCACCGACGGCGGCTCCTACAACAACCCGTGTCTGGTGAGGGAGGCGTCCTGCATGAAGCAGGAGCAGATCGACGTGCAGCACCTGGGCAGGTGCAGCGGTGAGTCCCGCCCCCTGAGGTCACAGGTTCATGAGTCCCGCCCCCTGAGGTCACAGGTTCATGAGTCCTGGCTCCTGAGGTCACAGGTTCACGAGTCCCCGACCCTCAAGGTCACAGGTTCACGAGTCCCTTGAACCTGTGATCTGGTGGTTATACCTTATTGATCATGGTGATCTGGTGGTTATACCTTATTGATCATGGTGATCTGGAAGTTGTTTTATTGATGGCGTCCTGTTTGACCCTCTGGTAGCTGATGAATGACCTTCATCACAAACAAGCGTGACCTTCAGGATGCATCCTGTCTGTCACAACTGTGCTTCCTGGTCCAGACCTCCTGCTAAGCTCACCTGTAGCTCCAGTGCTCCTCATTCTGGTCTTTAGGACCCCTCTGAGGGCAAGGGGCCACACCCGCCGCCGCGTTGTTGTGACCTCACAGCTTTAACTGGCGGCCCCGCCCTGTGTGTCGCTTAGAGACCAAGGCTCTGGACCACGGTGAAGGCTTCTACGCCGGGATGCCCCGCCCCTGCGGCGATGGCCACGCCTCCTTCTGTGTCCACGGGACGTGTGAGCTCAAGTCCAACACCGCCACCTGCAGGTCAGTCAGAGTACCACAGCCTCCTGCACACAGCTCTGATGGGAGGACACACACACACACACACACACACACACACACACAGACAGACAGACAGACAGACAGACAGACACACACAGACATACACAAACACACACAGTACTAGTAGTACTACTAGTAGTACACCAGTACTGCTACTGTTAATCAGCTCACATATCCTACGGTCAGTGAACACATCCTGTGTGCTTGTGTGTGTGTGTGTGTGTGTGTGTGTGTCTGTGTGTGTGTGTGTCTGTGTGTGTGTGTGTGTGTGTGTGTGTGTGTGTGTGTCTGTGTGTGTGTGTGTGTGTGTGTGTGTGTGTAGGTGTGAGGCGGGCTACCAGGGGCTCCAGTGTGAGGAGCGTCAGGACTTTAACGTTCTCTACGTGGTTCCCAGCGGACAGAAGCTCCACTACGTCCTCATCGCCGCCATCATCGGCGCTGTGCAGATCGCCATTATCGTCGCCGTGGTGATGTGCATCACCAGGTGAGGTGCATTGATCAACTGGGGTCAGCTGTGGGGGGCCCAGGCCCTAAATGATCACAGCTGTGGTGTCGTCTGCAGGAAGTGTCCTAAAAACCACCGGGGGCGGCGCCAGAAGCAGAACCTGGGACACTTCTCCTCCGACACCAACTCCAGGATGGTGTAGCGTGTGCACTCCGTGTTCCTTCAGACATACGTGTGTGTGTTCGTCGTGTCCATTAAAGGAGCAGTGGCCGGGGGCCTGACTGGTCTGGGGGTGCTGGTGCCAGGAGCTGGTGAAGGGCGTGGCTGACGGGCCTGTGTTGAACGTTCCTTTCTTCCTTAATTTGCAGCTGATCACCAAATGTTTTAGTTCTGTCAGTAGGGGGCGCTCTGGCCGCTAGGTGCTGATCACCAAATGTTTTAGTTCTGTCAGTAGGGGGCGCTCTGGCCACTAGGTGCGTTTGTTCTCGTGAACGTCGCTCAGAACCGTTCTGACGATCCTTCGCTTTCAGTTTCTACGTTCTTGTATCTTCGCATGACTTGTGAAAACTGTTCTGTGGTATAGTGTAAAGAGGAGGAGCTTAGTGGTGACACCCTGGTGTGGTCCTGATCCGTGGCGTCTGATTGGCTCTGAGAAACGTCCGGTTCGCTCAGACGGCTGTGATTCGAAACGCTCATGAATGTCAAAAATAAACGATCCCGACAGAATCGAACCCAGCAGGAAACGTTTGACTTCAGCTCCGCTGAGGAACCTGGATCCTGTGGCGCTAACACGTGACGCTAACACATGACGCTAATACGTGACGTCAACACGTGACGCTAACACATGACGCTAATACGTGACGTCAACATGTGACGTCAACACGTGACGCTAACAAATGTCCCGTGTCTCCGCCCTCATCGTCATGTAGCTCCCACACGCCACAGACGTGTAGCTGCTGTAATGACACGTGTTTGAAACTATGCATCAGTTGATCACCAACACCGCCGAGAACGCTAACGGAGACGATGAGTGGCTAACGATGGCAGCTAAAGGCCGTTCACACCAGCAATGAACCAGTGAGCATCTGGGCTAGCGCCTGCTCAAATTAGCATGCTAAGCACGTGCTAACCTCAGTATGTGCTGTTTCGGATAGCATGTGTTCATGTTAACATGCTAACCTAAGTGTGCTATTTGGGATAGCACCTGTTCATGTTAGCATGCTAACCTCAGTATGTATTGTTTGGGCTAGCATGTGTTCATGTTAGCATGCTAACCTAAGTGTGCTGTTTGGGCTAGCACCTGTTCATGTTAGCATGCTAATCTAAGTATGTGCTGAGTCACTATCGACCAATTCAAACTATAAAGCTAATGGCGTTTAGCATCATTTTATCTGACCCTGATTGTGTTCATGTATTGCAGTCAAGCTAGCTATTGGTCTGCTCACAAGTAAACCGGCTAGCTGTTGTCTGGCTAGTGCTAGCATGTCAGCAGGTAGCTAACATCACGTCTGTCATTCATGCTGTGCTAGTCAAACACATTTAGCCACTTAAACAAAGGCTAGCTAACGTCTGCAGCCTCCTGAAGCTTTAGCTAGGAGGTTAGCTCATGGTGAACGAGTGGTGATGAGCTAGCGGGGTCAGAGGTCAGATCAATGATTCTGTTCTCAGGCTGCAAATAGGCATCAGGACGTTTTTGGAGCCGGTCCAGACGGGCAAGTCGTGATGAGTTCAGGGGCCGTCGGGCGTTTCTGTTTTTACAGGTTGTCTTTTTGTTCTTCTTGTCGTCAGCTGTAACGTCATGTGACTACAATGTGTTTGACATGTTAATATTCATGTTAATATTCATGTTAATATTCTGCATGTAGACTCTGGGGCCACTTTTGGTCTCTGACTAAATAAACGTTTTTTATTGAACGCGCCTCGAAGCCTCATTGGAGGAAATGTTCCGTTGTTCTGTCGGCTCCCTGAAGGCATCATCCACCTGTGAAGGGTTAACGAAGGGTTAACAGAGGGTTAACGAAGGGTTAACAGAGGGTTAACGAAGGGTTAACGAAGGGTTAACGAAGGGTTAACGAAGGGTTGACGGTGATTCCTAATTGAACTCACCTGATGAGATTCCCTATCCTGACGTTTTCTCTGAAGCAGCGGTCAAAGGTCAGAGGTCAGGCCCTCTCCACCTCAGCTCTATAGGAATAAACACAGAGCTATGGACTCTGAGGCGGGGCGGCCCCGGGGTAAATATAGTTCTCTACTGGGGGGGTGGGGTAAATGTGGTTCTTTGCTGGGGGGTGGGGTGGATGTGGTTTTCTCCTGGGGGGTGGGGTGTTCAGCTGCCGGCTTCAGTCTCAGGTTGCCCCACTGCCCCCAGTCTGAGCCAACGCCCCTCCATCGAAACACTCTGAAGCTGCTGGAGCCCAGCTGACCCTGGTGTGAAGGGGGGGCCCGGGTGTGAAGCAGAACCCGGGGGGGAAGCGGGGCCCTCACTCTATGAGTCCCCAGTCGTCCCCCCCCAGAGGGACGGGGGCCGATGGAGTCATTGTGAGGTGTGAACGAACCCTGACCTCCTGCGTGGTCCTGCACACGCTCACAGCGTGATGTTCATGTATGACATGAAGCGCTGGGTGCAGCGGCCGTTAAACCCGTCCTGGGGGGCGTGGGGTGTGGGGGGGCTATAAAGAGCTCAGACCTCAGTCCCAGTCTATGAGGGGAACTCTGACCCACAACATTCCTCTGGACAACTGGACGGCCCCCACCCGCAGCGCCGCTGAGCCACACGTAGCATGTAGCACGTAGCACAGCTGCTAAGAGGAAAATGCATGCAGATAAAGGGGACCATGAGCCCCCTTGTTTGACGCGGGTCAGGGCGGGGGCAGGGCGGGGGCGGGGCGTCCCATCTGTCCAACATGTCAGGAGTCGCCTAACAGAGGCCTCCTATTTTTAGCCGCCCCCCAAGACTTTATGACCTGGCCGCGGCCCAACCAGGGCTGAATTCAGGTCCCCCCGGATCCCGGAGCCTATTTAAAGGCGGTGGGTGGAGTTTGCCCCCCCCGTCCCCAGACCTGGTCTCGGTCCTCAGCTGTCGGGGTCTCTGGTCTCTGCTGGTCCACCGTCCACACCACTCAGACCCCCGTCCAACGAGTCCCTCAGCATGGAGCAGAAGCACGGCGCCCCCGGCGTCCAGAAGCTGGAGATCGTGGGGGGGGAGGACGAGGCGGGGAAGCCCCTGAGCGCGCTGACCATCCTGTCGCTGCTGGAGCGCGTGGCCGGCATCATCGACGGCGTCCAGAGCGGCCAGACGCGCATGGAGGAGCGTCAGCTGGAGCTGGACGCCAGCATCAGGACCGTCCAGGGAGACCTCCTCAAGCTGAGCAGGGATCACTCCGACACCAGCGCCGCCGTCGACAAGCTGCTGCAGAAGACACGCAAGGTCAGCGCCAACGTCAAGGAGGTGCGCACACGCGTGGAGAAGCAGAACGCACGCGTGAAGAAGGTGGAGACGACCCAGGACGAGCTGCTCACCCGCAACAAGTTCAGGGTGGTCATCTACCAGGTAGGGGGGTCATCTGTCAGGGGGGGTCATCTACCAGGTAGGGGGGTCATCTGTCAGGGGGGGTCATCTACCAGGTAGGAGGGTCATCTGTCGGGTGGGGGGGGGTCATCTACCAGGTAGGAGGGTCATCTGTCAGGGGGGGTCATCTACCAGGTAGGAGGGTCATCTGTCGGGTGGGGGGGGGTCATCTACCAGGTAGGGGGGTCATCTGTCAGGGGGGGTCATCTACCAGGTAGGGGGGTCATCTGTCAGGGGGGGTCATCTACCAGGTAGGGGGGTCATCTGTCAGGGGGGGTCATCTACCAGGTAGGAGGGTCATCTGTCAGGGGGGGTCATCTACCAGGTAGGAGGGTCATCTGTCGGGTGGGGGGGGGTCATCTACCAGGTAGGAGGGTCATCTGTCAGGGGGGGTCATCTACCAGGTAGGGGGGTCATCTGTCAGGGGGGGTCATCTACCAGGTAGGGGGGTCATCTGTCAGGGGGGTCATCTACCAGGTAGGAGGGTCATCTGTCGGGTGGGGGGGGGTCATCTACCAGGTAGGGGGGTCATCTGTCAGGGGGGGTCATCTACCAGGTAGGGGGGTCATCTGTCGGGGGGGGTCATCTATCAGGTGGGGGGGTCATCTGTCAGGAGGGGTCATCTACCAGGTAGGGGGGTCATCTGTCAGGAGGGGTCATCTACCAGGTAGGGGGGTCATCTGTCAGGGGGGGTCATCTACCAGGTAGGAGGGTCATCTGTCGGGTGGGGGGGGTCATCTACCAGGTAGGGGGGTCATCTGTCAGGGGGGGTCATCTACCAGGTAGGGGGGTCATCTGTCGGGGGGGGTCATCTATCAGGTGGGGGGTTATTTTTTTCTGTCAGGTGGGGGGGATCCATCATTTATCAGGTATGGGGAGCGACAAAAGCTCTAACGCCCAGATCCAAGTCGCCCATCGGGTGGGTGTGGTCGCCCATCGGGTGGGTGTGATCGCCCATCGGGTGGGTGTGGTCGCCCATCGGGTGGGTGTGGTCACCCATCGGGTGGGTGTGGTCACCCATCGGGTGGGTGTGGTCACCCATCGGGTGGGTGTGGTCACCCATCGGGTGGGTGTGATCGCCCATCGGGTGGGTGTGGTCACCCATCGGGTGGGTGTGGTCACCTGCTTCTTCCTTGGTGGGGCTTCGTCCCTGGAGTCTCGTCAGTTCCATTTGAACTATTTTTACTTCAGAGGACAGAAAGTCGTGTTAAAATGGAAATGACGAAAATAAATCTGATTTGAATGTGAAGTGATTTTGACATGAATTCACGTCTGTTCCAATGACTTCAGCCTCGGTCGGGTTGGGCTTTAACGTCACGTGACCGGGGGTTCCTCTTTATTTTATTTTATTTGAAGGGATTCCGTCATAATCAGAAGTTTCTACATTGACGTGTCAGAAACAGGTGTGAACGCTCTGAAGTCTGGAGACACTCCTCTTCCTCTTTCTGTTATGACGTCACAGCGATCAATACATCAATCAATTCTAATGTATTTGCTGTTTTTAGTCAGGTTACGAAGAGCTTCACACAAACATTTTATTATAATAATAAAATACAGTGAGCCCCCCCTCTGGACCCGAAGGGGGGCTCAGAACGGTAACCAGACCCCCCGACCCCCACCCCCCGAGCAGCTGCTCCGGATCTATTCTGGGACATTCTGACTGGTCCCATCAGGGCCCACAGTGTCAGTGGGGGGGGGGGTGCCAGTGTGATCAGGGGGGAGGGGGTGAGACGGTCGTGAGCCCCGGTGGCCACCAGGAGGCAGCAGAAACACCACTGACACAGCTAATGCTAACGAGCTAACCTGCTAAACCAACCAGTTTGACGGGTGAATGGAGTTCTTGATGATGTCATATTTAGGGGACCGTTAGCACAAAGCTAACTTGGACGATGTGGACGGAGGCTCTGAAGCCTTTGAAGCAGCCCAGACCAATCAGAGCGCTTCCTGTGCTCTGATGGGGCTGTTCTGACGACGTGTTCCTGTCTCCTCTGCAGGGGGACACGGAAGTCCCGTCTGTGGCCGTCACCAAGGGCCCCCAGGGGCCCGGCCTGGACGGGCTGGAGGTGGAGCCCGACGCCTACGACGCCCCGGTGGACCTGTCCTCCGATGAGGAGTACCTGAGCGTGGAGGAGGCGGACCCGTCACGAGCCGCCCGCCTCAAGAAGTCTGTGGTGAAGAGCACCGAGAGCCTGAAGGCCGCCTTCTCCAAGGAGAACATGAACAAGACCCGGGACAACCTGGGCACCAAGTTCCACAACCTGGGTGAGAAGGTGATGCCGCCCGAGCGCAGGGACAAGATGCAGCAGGCGGGCGAGCGTCTGAAGCAGTCGGGCGAGCGTCTGAAGGAGAACATCTCCAAGAAGGCGCCTAGCAGGGACACCTTCCGCCTCAAGCTGAAGAAGGAGAGGGCCGTCGCCGAGGGCCAGGAAGGGGCCGGGGCCGAGGCCGAGGCCGGGGCCGAGCCCGCCGTGCCCGCGGTACTCCCGGGGGTCGCCTACACCGAGGTCGCCGTGGAAACCAAGAGGGAGGAGCCAGCAGAGGAGGCAGCCAGCACCCATCCAGGAGAGGAGATCGTAGAGAAGTAGTTCAGAGGTCAGAGATCACTGACCTGAGAGAGGGAGGGGCAGCCTCTAGAGAGAAGGTTCTGATTGGCCGACATTAATGATGGTTATTAAACAAGATATTAAATTCACTGGAGCTAATGATAAATTCAAAGACGCTGAAACAAACGTGAGGGTCTGCATTTGATCCTGGGGGAGAAGGGGTTAATGAAGGTGCGTGTTGGACATCCAGCCAGCAGGGGGAGCAGGTGTGCTTCAGGCCTCAGCTGGTTTCTGAGGAGCCTGGAGGTCGAGGTCAGTCTGTTGGTGGGCGAGGAGCAGAGGAGAGGAGGTTGGGACGCCTGACGGCATCGTCCACCAGACAGGAAGTTAGCATTAGCAGCTTTAGCTTCATGATAGCAGCGTGTTCACGCTTGTTGACTTCTCCTTCACGTGAGGAGATCACACCTCCCAATACCACACCGACACAATACTAACACTAATACCAATGCTAGTACTGATAATAGTACCTACATATTAGTAATAACACCAACTACATAATACTAATAATACTACCTAGATAATACTATTAGAAATCACAACACACCCTACAGTACAGCCCCCTCCAACCCTTCATGTAATAATAATAATAATAATAATAGTGACAATAATAATAATAGTAATAAAATAAGAGTAACAATAATAATAATAATAGTAACAATAATAATAATAATAATAATAATAATAATAGTAACAACAATAATAAGAGTAGTAGTAGTAATATTAATAATAATAGTAATAATAATTATTATTATTATTATAGAGATAAAATATCTCAAGGATATTTATATTGTGTATTTTATACATAAATGATCAAACTTTATTGCTTCTGTTCTGCCTGATATATTTAATAGATTTAGAATCTTTATTTACATTAATTTGAATATATTCTTAGTTTGACTAAAATCTCTCTAAAAGTACATTTAAGCCAGGCGTCACGGTGAAATCCCAGTGCGTAGATTTACACACAATGAGGACTAGTTTGAACGTATGAAATGACTCAATCAGATTCCAAACTGATTTGTGACTCTCCATGTGAACGGACGAGATGAACACGAGTCCTTCAGCCTCCCGACGCTGAAGCTCCCTCTCCGTTCACTGATAATCCATCCTGACGGATCCATGCATGCAGACCGGGGCACAGTGTGAACTTTGGGCCCTTGGAGCTTCCTGCTGGTCGTCGTGGCAATCAGGTGATCTGAGAGCAGCTGTCACACCCGTGACTGAATGTTTTCCTGCTCTTCTGGTGACACCTGGAGTTCCTTTGGCGTTTGTCCTCCTGCAGCGATTAGTGATGTCACGGCTTTCATCAGCATCACCTTCATGTCATCATAGGCTAGAATAGACAGTAGAATTCTATTTGAAACAGTTTTCATTGTGTTCATGTTGATACGGTTAATAATTTAATTCATTTTTTCATTACTACTCAGTTTGTGTTGTATTATCATGTTTTAAATATTTCACTCTAAAACCAGATGAGTGACAATCTGTGGTGTTTGACTGAATACTAAGAGCAGACCTGTTCAGCAGACCTTCATTCTGTTTTTATAAATAAAGTTTCACCAAACCTGCATGAAAACACGTAACTGTCATTGTATTTTATACCAACACCAGTAGCAGTAATACTAGGGTCAGGGTTAAGGGTCAGGGGTCAGGGTTAGGAGGCTCGGACCTGTGTGCTCAGTTCAATCCAGAAAATGTACTTTCACTTTATTTTGAAAACTAACTGGAAAGGAAGCACACACCCACTTTTATTGTGAAGGAGCCGGAAGTTGTGAGGCTGATCTTTGCAGCTGCGGGCTAGCTGTTAGCAGTGTTAGTGGTGCTGTTCACCAGTGATTAGTGACTGTGTGGGTTTCATCCTGGAGGGGGGGGGTTTGAGCACTAAAGTGTTCGAATATAAACTGCTTTCATTCACGTCCGCTGCCGGTGCCCGGTGCCGCTCGGTTGCCTGACAACGGAGGGACGCTAACAAACACCGGAACTAGCCGGTTAGCTAGCGACGATTCAGCGACGTCACCGGCGGTCACATCAAACCGCAGCTCGCTCGTTAACCGACGAACCGTAACCGTTACCGCTCTGACGTCACACACTGTGACGTCACGCCGAGCCCTCTGCCGGAGCAGCTGACCGATGGCCGATGAGGGCCGGCGCGGGGAGGAGGAGGACCGCGGGCCGGGAGCGGCCTACCAGGCCTTCACCGGGATGGAGGTCCTGCTGGAGAAGCTGAAGGAGCTCAACTACGAGCAGGAGGTCCTGGAGAAGCACCACATGAAGCACCTGAGCAGGTGAGAGGGACGCACCTGAGCAGGTGAGAGGGACGCACCTGAGCAGGTGAGAGGGACGCACCTGAGCAGGTGAGAGGGACGCACCTGAGCAGGTGAGAGGGACGCACCTGAGCAGGTGAGAGGGACGCACCTGAGCAGGTGAGAGGGACGCACCTGAGCAGGTGAGAGGGACGCACCTGAGCAGGTGAGAGGGACGCACCTGAGCAGGTGAGAGGGACGCACCTGAGCAGGTGAGAGGGACGCACCTGAGCAGGTGAGAGGGACGCACCTGAGCAGGTGAGAGGGACGCACCTGAGCAGGTGAGAGGGACGCACCTGAGCAGGTGAGAGGGACGCACCTGAGCAGGTGAGAGGGACGCACCTGAGCAGGTGAGAGGGACGCACCTGAGCAGGTGAGAGGGACGCACCTGAGCAGGTGAGAGGGACGCACCTGAGCAGGTGAGAGGGACGCACCTGAGCAGGTGAGAGGGACGCACCTGAGCAGGTGAGAGGGACGCACCTGAGCAGGTGAGAGGGACGCACCTGAGCAGGTGAGAGGGACGCACCTGAGCAGGTGAGAGGGACGCACCTGAGCAGGTGAGAGGGACGCACCTGAGCAGGTGAGAGGGACGCACCTGAGCAGGTGAGAGGGACGCACCTGAGCAGGTGAGAGGGACGCACCTGAGCAGGTGAGAGGGACGCACCTGAGCAGGTGAGAGGGACGCACCTGAGCAGGTGAGAGGGACGCACCTGAGCAGGTGAGAGGGACGCACCTGAGCAGGTGAGAGGGACGCACAGCTGGACCATCATGTGGACGCGTTCAGTTCCTGAACTTAAGGGTTGTGTAGTTATGAAGAATGAGTGTAATTCATCTGGAACAGAACCACTGATTGCATTCAGATTAAATCCACGTTATTGATCACTATAAAGTTATTTTCCGTTTAACGTCACCAATTTTAGGTTATTTTTACTCAAAACGGCCGAATTTTCACATTTACTGCTGAAATCCTGATCAGAGACCTGTGGTGAGTCATTGATCAATCCATGGTGATCAATGACTCCACTAGCTGTGCTGGTAGCAGTGGTAAACAGTGAGACCGTAATGCTATCTCTCTTTAATATGTCGCTATTAAAATGTTCAAACACGTTTGGTCCTGAAACCGCTGGGAAAAGGTATGAAGTGAGGCACGCAGTTCTCCTGCCTGGTGGTAGGGGGCGCTGGTGATCCCAGGGATTCGTCTTCCTTGTCCGTAGAAGAAGTGACAGTAAACTACAATCTATGGTCAGCGGGTCAAGAGCAGCCATTCATGAGTTGTCCTCTCGCCTTGCCTGTCTATAACAATGGAGGATTACACATCTCAACTCTAAATGTTTGTGATGCTTTTGTTCTGAAGGAGCGGCGCGTGGACTTCATTTATCAGTGAACGTTACTTATAAACATGTAGGAAACAGCATAATGTTTGTTAGTCAGATGTGCTTATTGTGACAGTTTGTGGAAAGAAGTCTGCTCTGAGCCTTTAAACATGACCCACTCACTGTTCATAAATAAACTGCACTATAGGTTCATGTTTGTACATCTGATTGCGATGAAGTCAGTGCCCCCCCAGCCATGAACCTCACCACACGTCACTGGTGTGTACAGACCCCTGAAACAGACACCACACACTGGGGGCCTGTGGGCATGTGATTAGTACAGCAGTACAGGGGAGGCAGAGAACCCTGCTGTCCAGGGTTCTGGACAGCAGGGTACTGGACCAGAACAGGAGGAGGGTTCCAGCTGAGCTGGTCCTGAACCCCCCTGGTAAAGAACCCTCCTGGTCCAGAATCCTCCTGGTCCTGAACACTGCTGGCTCTGGACAGGAGGTTCTGGACCAGAACAGGAGGAGGGTTCTGGCTGAGCTGGTCCTGAACCCCCCTGGTAAAGAACCCTGCTGGTCCAGAACCTTCCTGATTCAGCACCCTGCTGGCTCTGGCTGAGGTCCATGTCTCCTGTCTCTCCCCCCTGCAGACATTACTTCGTCTCCAGTCCGTTTCTGGAGTCCAACCCTGGAGAACAGTTCTACATGTTCACCATCCTGGCAGCCTGGCTCATCAGCGCCGCCGGGCGGACTTTCACAGAACCTCAGGAGTACGACGAGCCCAACGCCACCGTGTCCAACGTCCTGGCAGAGCTCAGAGCTTCTGTAAGTGACAGCCCCCCCCCCCGGTTCAAAGGTCAGCGCTGCTAGCTAACTTCCTGTTTCCCTGCCAGGGTGTTAAGGTGGACTTCCCGCCCTCCAGACTGAAGTCAGGTTCGGGGGAACACGTGTGCTTCGTGCTGGACCAGCTGGCGGAGGCGGCCCTGAGGAGGAGGAGGTTCTCCTTCAGAAGGTGCTCCTCTGACACAGAACCTGTCGGACCTGGTCGGATCAACGGGCCTGCATGTTGGCGTTTCCTGTCCTCATCCTCTCCGTTGCGCCCTGCAGACCCGCCTACCCGACAGAAACCACAGAAGAAGAGTCGGTGATGGAGGACGATGCCGAGCTCACACTCAGCAGAGTGGAGGAGGAGCTGATCGTAGGTCTCCTGACGCCCCAGGCGCCGTCAGAGCCTTTAGGACCAGCGGTCCATCAGTGATGGAACCAGCAGAACCAGTAACTTAAGCTCCTCCACGTGTTGTGATCCCAGGAGGAGCCTGACGATGAAGACGAGGAGGAGAACCTGATCGACCTGGAGGCGCTGAAGGTGCGGACCTCTCAGGCAGTGGTTTTGCCTGCAGACGCCCCGCCGCCCGCCATCGATGCGGCCGAGTGGAGCCTGGAGGTGGAGAGAGTCCTGCCCCAGCTCAAAGTCGCTGTCAGGACCGACACCAAGGTACGCCCTGTCTGCGTCCAATCAGAGGCTGCGTCATCTGGGGCAAAGGCAGAAAATCACGTGTTCGCATTTCACATCAGAATCGCTAGCACAGAGCTACATGTAGACGGTGGAAACAGGAAGTAGCTGTCTGATGAGCTGCCTGATGAAGGCAGGAAGTTGTTGACGCCCCCATTGGCGTGGCGTTAGCTCGTCTGTAGCCACGCTGGCTAAAGGGAAGCTAACGTAAGCCAGAGACGTGCTAGCCTGAGCTGCTGCTGCACGCTGTCCTGATGCGGTTCTCATTGCAGGACTGGAGGATCCACATGGACCAGATGCACCAGCATGAAGACGGAATCAAGTCCTCACTGCACGAGACCAAGGTGCGTTCACTGACCCCCGTCAATCACAGCGTGTCCATCGTTCTATTGGTGAACAGACATGATTACGACGCTTCACAAAACTGAACACAACTCAGTTCAGCAGAGTCTGGAGCTTATCTTGATCCATTGTGATCTGGATCCAGTTTGGTCCTGGATCCAGTGTGATCTGGATCCGGTGTGATCTGGATCCAGTGTGATCTGGATCCAGTGTGATCTGGATCCAGATCACACTGGATCCAGATCACACTGGATCCAGTTTGGTCCTGGATCCAGTGTGATCTGGATCCGGTGTGATCTGGATCCAGTTTGGTCCTGGATCCAGTGTGATCTGGATCCGGTGTGATCTGGATCCAGTGTGATCTGGATCCAGTGTGATCTGGATCCAGTGTGATCTGGATCCGGTGTGATCTGGATCCAGTGTGATCTGGATCCAGTGTGATCTTCATTCTGGGGCAGGTTCCTGCAGAGGAGTTTTGCCTCTTTTGAGTTTGATGGTTTTTCATCTCCTGTGACTCCAAGAATCATTAATAATAGAATCTGCAGAAGCAGTCAGATGGTCAGCGTGGTGGAGAATGTGCTCCACAGCAGGATGTTCACTCGTGACTGAGGGGTTCTCACATCCAGCTGTCACCCTTCTCCCTGCAGAACTACCTGGACAAGCTGCAGGAGAACATCAGGAAGAGTCTGGAGAAGGTGAGCAGCAGGGAGAAGTACATCAACCACCAGCTGGAGCACCTGATCCAGGAGTATCGCAGCGCTCACGCCAAGCAGAGCCAGGTAGGTCACAGAGCCTCAGGTGAAGCCCAGCAGCTCAGGTCCAGGGGTTCCACCAGTGAAGAACACGATGAGTTGTCCAGCCGACAAGAACGGGTCTGTGTTCTCCTCCAGGCTAAGGAGCGCTACCAGGAGGCCAGCGGGGGCGTGGCTGAGAGGACCAGAGTGCTAGCAGAGGTCAGCCAATCACAGGTCCTGCTGTACACCAGGACTCCGTGAGAGGAGTCGTGACCTCCTGTGTTCTTCTGCTTCAGGTCAGCGATGAGCTGGAGAAGCTGAAGCAGGAGATGGAAGAGAAAGGCAGCAGCATGTCTGACGGAGGTGAAGCAGCGGCTAGCGTTAGCGCGTGGTGCCTGCGGTTAGCGTGTAGCTACTACTGCTACTCCTGTCGGGTCCTGACTGTCCGTCTGTCCTGCAGCTCCAGTGGTGAAGATCAAGCAGAGTCTGACCAAACTAAAGCAGGAGATCGCCCAGATGGACGTGAGGATGGGCGTCATCCAGCACACGCTGCTGCAGGCCAAGCTCAAGGAGAAGTCCAACATGACGCGCGACATGCACGCCAGCAGCACGCCGGAGTTCAGCAGCATGCTTCTCTGATGGCCAGAGTCACTGCTCTGACAGCCGGAGTCGCTGGTCTGAGCTCCAGAGTCGCTGCTCTGAGCTCCAGCGTCGCTGCTCTGACGGCCAGTGTCGCCGGTCCGCGCTCGAGAGACGCCGATCTGAGCTCCAAAGTCGCTGGTCGTCGCTTC
Organism: Antennarius striatus; assembly: GCF_040054535.1. Lineage (NCBI taxonomy): Eukaryota > Metazoa > Chordata > Actinopteri > Lophiiformes > Antennariidae > Antennarius > Antennarius striatus. The sequence continues at coordinate 20,901,604 of NC_090793.1, read as the reverse complement.
GCTTCAGACACAAACCATACTCAGGATGGTTTGTGTCTGAACAGAAATAAGGTTAAATAAAGTTTAGAAAAACCTGTGGCGAGAGTTTTGCTCTTCACATGTGTCTGCTTGACCTGAGGCAGATGTCCACTCCTTCCTGCTTCCTTCCTTCTCCTTCTCAGAAGACAGAATCTCATCCCAACCTAGAGGAAGCCCCCCTAGAGGAAGTGACCGTACTGGACCTGAAGATGTGGCCTCCAGCTCCAGCCTCATTATGACGTACCTCAGGTGAAGCACAGGTGATTTGGACCATAAACAGAAGGTGTGATTCTCTCCGACTCTGAACTGAACGTGACCCATAAAAGCTGTCGATTCGCTGACAACAGCAACTTCTTTATTGACAACAGAAATATCGATGGATGTAAATCACAACCATCTACACGATCAAGGAATCAAGTGGAATCATTTATTGATCTACAGAATATGGAATCTGACTCTAAACACAACATAGATTGCATATAACACGACTGAACATCGTCCCGGTGACCAATCAGTGCTCCTCTGTCTCCTGATTGGCTACTGGCTTCAGTCGAGGACAGATCGCTTCTTCATGCTCTGTGTGAACTGGTTAGTTTAACGACTCAGATAAATATTCATTTGGCAAAAACAACACGCATGGAGTTAATTCATCACCAACACACACATTCAACCAATGACATCACAGAAACACTGACAGTGATTGGACGACCGTCAGAAGGAACTCAGGAGCGTTTGTTGGATCACACACACGACAGGTTCAGGACTATTCCACCGTGGAGCAACAACCTGAGCGACGCCTCCGGTCAGAAGCTCTTTGTTTTCACTTTTGTATGTTGAACCGTTCAGGTGATCAGACTATCAGGTGCTGACGGGGGAATGGGCTTGTGGGTACGGGAGGGTTTGTGATGGAGTTTAGCCGCTGAAGCCTTCTCTCGTACAGACCGTCACCGGGCTCAGACCTTGGCCCCCCAGCGGGGGGGACTCTACTTTAACCGCTGGGTGAAGTTGTCTGGGAACAGTCCTCTCTGGGCTGCGGCGCCGTGGGCCAGCCAATCGCTCTCCTTGATCCCGGTCAGCCAACCGGCTTCCTGTGATCACAGAAGACGAGTCAGCTGCAGCCTCTCAACAACAAGCGTTTACTCCACATCAGTCTGGTCGGCACGACAACAGTACCATGTGTGCTGGTTCTAGGGATGCTAAATTTAAGGCTCATATGCTAATGGTTGCAGGTATCACTACCGGAAGCAGCCAGTAGTAGTTTCTCATTATTAATGTTATTCATACAAACACACCTGTACACTGAGGGACTTGTTAGGATCCGGACGTTGTGCACTTTAAGGTAGGACCTTAAAGTGCACAACGTACTAGTACTACTAATAGTAGTAGTACTACTAATAGTAGTAGTAGTACTAGTAGTAGTAGAACTACTACTACTACTATTAGTAGTACTAGTACGTTGTGCACTTTAAGGTAGGACCTTAAAGTGCACAACGTACTAGTACTACTAATAGTAGTAGTACTACTAATAGTAGTAGTAGTACTAGTAGTAGTAGAACTACTACTAGTAGTAGTAGTACTAGTAGTAGTACTACCACTATCTCTGCTACTCCCATTATTTCCTGTATGGAGTGACGTTTCTCCTCGGAGCACCTGAAGTCTCCCGGCTTCTCTCACCTGATCTTCTACTGAGATGGTCGGAACCACCAGAACCACGTCGCCTCTCTTCAGTTCAAGCTCATCTGAGTTTGCAGCCTCAAAGTCATGCATCGTCTCCACCTGCAGAACCAGAAGGGTGTCGCCATCAAAGGAAGCACCTGATTGGCCACCCTACTGCTCTGACGGCCTCAGGAGGAGGTCCTACCTTAAAGAGGAAGTCACCAGGGAGCTCCGAGCCCCCAGCAGATGGACTCATGTGTTTCAGGGCCTGGTTCCCAGCTGCCACATCGTTGTCACTGACGGCGGTGGGAGAGATGATGTCAGCATCACGGTCGTCATCGCCTTCATTGCTGGAGGCGGGCTCAATCACTACAGACGGGATCGGCATCTTCTCCTGCACACCACAAACAGGAGTGACTTCCTCCTTCACTAGTGGAGTGTTCCAACATGTAAGATCATCAACGTTCAGTTTCTACCGTTAGCACTAACGTAACCTCTGATCAATGTTCAGTTTCTACCGTTAGCATTAACGTAACCTCTGATCAATGTTCAGTTTCTACCGTTAGCATTAACGTAACCTCTGATCAATGTTCAGTTTCTACCGTTAGCATTAACGTAACCTTTGATCAATGTTCAGTTTCTACCGTTGGCATTAACGTAACCTTTGATCAATGTTCAGTTTCTACCGTTAGCATTAACGTAACCTCTGATCAATGTTCAGTTTCTACCGTTAGCATTAACGTAACCTCTGATCAATGTTCAGTTTCTACCGTTGGCATTAACGTAACCTTTGATCAATGTTCAGTTTCTACCGTTGGCATTAACGTAACCTTTGATCAATGTTCAGTTTCTACCGTTGGCATTAACGTAACCTTTGATCAATGTTCAGTTTCTACCGTTGGCATTAACGTAACCTTTGATCAATGTTCAGTTTCTACCGTTGGCATTAACGTAACCTCTGATCAACGTTCAGTTTCTACCGTTAGCACTAACGTAACCTCTGATCAATGTTCAGTTTCTACCGTTAGCATTAACGTAACCTTTGATCAATGTTCAGTTTCTACCGTTGGCATTAACGTGACGTTCAGCATAACAAAGCCATCGTTTTGTAGTTGGCATCACCGTAGCGTTGTTCTGTCAGTGATGTTCTGTCAGTGTTAGCGTTAATGCTGATGTTCTAGCAGCAAGAGGCTCTAATAGTTGACGTCAGTCTCTAAAGGTAATCTTCTGTATCATGTTTCTCTGAATAGGGCCAGGGTAATAAGCTAACAGGGTAATAGGGTAATGGGGTAATAAGGCTGTGGTGTCATGTCAGCTCTAATGTTCTCGTTACGTTCTATTTTACATCGACTGAACGTTTTTCTAGCAGGTATCAATAGGAGCTGATTGATTAATCTGTTCTTCAGTGACCGTCACCGATGGAACTGCTTCTCCTGGACCTGCTGGTGCTTCCTCAGGAACCTGTGGACACACATGGAATCATCTCACTGAGAAGCAGAATTCTGGGTGTCGTCTGAACTTCCATTCCTGTCAGCATCAAACACCACGTCAGGACAGGGTGTCGTTCCACTCACAGGCGGCTTCTCCTCCTTCGGGCTCCCAGAAGATTCTTTTTTATTTTCTTCATCAGGAGGAGGAGCTGCAGGTTCCTCCACCTCTCCAACAGGATGTCCTACAGGTTCCTCTTCCTGTCCTCCTTCAGGAAGTCCTGCAGGTTCCTCTTCCTGTCCTCCTTCAGGAAGTCCTACAGGTTCTTCTTCCTGTCCTCCTTCAGGAAGTCCTACAGGTTCCTCTTCCTGTCTTTCTGCAGGAGGACCTGCAGGTTCCTCACCAGCAGGGGGTGTTGGAAGCTTGTCTTGTTGCTCGGTGGTTTCTGCCTCAGAGGCTTCTGGGGTTTCTGTGTTAACCTCATTCTTTTGCAAAGAAAGAGCAGAAGAAAGGCCAGAGGTCAACACTTCAGTGTTTGAAGGTCGAACTCAAACAGATTGGTTAATGTTCAATAACTTTTTGTCAATCGATCAGTTCAGCAGGAACTGAATGGATGGAGGCATCGCCTGAAGCTCAGGACTCACCATCTTATCGAAATCAGCAAAGAAGGATGGAGCTGCACCGTCCTTCACAGAGAGAGGAGAAACATCAGCGCTGTGAGGCGGGACTGGAACCTGTGATCACATGACCTGAACACGCCGACAGAACGATGCCAAACGTACCTGTGAGAATCCATTGAAGGCGTCTGTGACCTGCAGGAGGACAGTCAGCGTTAGACGTCTGCAGCGGCCGAGCTGAGCAGAATGTTTGACGTGAAAATGAGTATGGGATGAACGAGGGGGCGGGGCAGAAGGAGGGGCGGGAAGGTCTGGGCCGGGTGGGGTTGGAGGAGCTATGTTACAGAGCTGTTTGTCGGTCTGGGCGGGTAGAGGACTCTAGTCTAGCACACGAGGGGTTAAGTACCTCTTCCTGCTCTGTTTCTATCTCGCGGTACAACTTCCCCAACCTCCGGTTTGCAGCCTCGTCTTCGGACATGTCCGAACTCTCTGGTTCTCTGTGAGTTCTGGGAACGTTACCGCCCCCTGCTGGTCCCGGGGCAGAAGACCCCACCCCCCCGCTGTCACTGCATCCCCCCCAGGATGGGGTGACGGAGACGGAACCGCCTGAGGAGGCTACTGGGACATGGCTGGCAAACGGGTCTGCATCCAACCCGTGCCCTCCGTCCCCTCCCGCCACAATCCCACCATCCCCTCCCCACCCGCCCCCACCTGCCATAATCCCATCATCTCCTGACACCTCCGTTGGAGGATCAGATTCGAGACCACCTCCCCTGTCTCCACAACATGTTTCAGCAAAAGGATCCGAATCAAACGCACCTCCCCCTTGTGTTTCAGCAAAAGGATCAGAATCAAACGCACCTCCCCCTTGTGTTTCAGCAAAAGGATCAGAATCAAGCGCACCTCCCCCTTGTGTTTCAGCAAAAGGATCCGAATCAAAAGCACCTCCCCCTTGTGTTTCAGCAAAAGGATCAGAATCAAACGCACCTCCCCCTTGTGTTTCAGCAAAAGGATCAGAATCAAGCGCACCTCCCCCTTGTGTTTCAGCAAAAGGATCAGAATCAAACGCACCTCCCCCTTGTGTTTCAGCAAAAGGATCCGAATCAAGCGCACCTCCCCCTTGTGTTTCAGCAAAAGGATCCGAATCAAGCGCACCTCCCCCTTGTGTTTCAGCAAAAGGATCAGAATCAAGCGCACCTCCCCCTTGTGTTTCAGCAAAAGGATCAGAATCAAGCGCACCTCCCCCTTGTGTTTCAGCAAAAGGATCAGAATCAAGCGCACCTCCCCCTTGTGTTTCAGCAAAAGGATCAGAATCAAGCGCACCTCCCCCTTGTGTTTCAGCAAAAGGATCAGAATCAAGCGCACCTCCCCCTTGTGTTTCAGCAAAAGGATCAGAATCAAGCGCACCTCCCCCTTGTGTTTCAGCAAAAGGATCCGAATCAAGCGCACCTCCCCCTTGTGTTTCAGCTGAATCAAACGCACCTCCCCCTTGTGTTTCAGCTGAATCAAGCGCACCTCCCCCTTGTGTTTCAGCAAAAGGATCAGAATCAAGCGCACCTCCCCCTTGTGTTTCAGCAAAAGGATCAGAATCAAGCGCACCTCCCCCTTGTGTTTCAGCAAAAGGATCAGAATCAAGCGCACCTCCCCCTTGTGTTTCAGCAAAAGGATCAGAATCAAGCGCACCTCCCCCTTGTGTTTCAGCTGAATCAAACGCACCTCCCCCTTGTGTTTCAGCTGAATCAAGCGCACCTCTCCCTTGTGTTTCAGCAAAAGGATCCGATTCAAACGCACCTCCTCCCTGTGCTTCATGTGGACCCCCTCCCCCTGCAGATGCAGGCTGGTCTCCAGAACCTGACGCGGGTTCTTTGACCACTTCTTCAGCGTCTGGTGGAACTACCCCCCCTCCAGCGCCGCCCCGCCCCTCTGATCTGGGGTCATAAGACAGTTCATCATCGGCACTCGCCCACCCGCCGCCCCACTCCTCAGCGGTCTCGTACTCAGATCCCGACCCGTCCGGAGACCTGGACCACCTGCCGGCGGGGGGGTCGCTGCTGCCCTCCACATGCTCCCCAAACTCGTTGGTGAAGACGAGTCCGGGGGTCGACTTCCTGCGGTCTGTCTGTCCTGCCTTGTCTTCATCACCCCCGCTAACCTCGTCTTCAGCTGCTGATGCCTCAACACTCTGAGGAGGTGTCGTCATGTCAGCCTGAGCCCCGCCCTCTGCCCCCCCGGTGGGGGTCTGAGCTCCTGAAGCAGCAGCTTCATTGGATGGAAATGAGGCAAAGTCAGCAGACCAGTTGGCAACGAAGCCGGCATCTGGAGCCTGCTTGGAGAAGGCAAGGGAGGGGTTAAAGTGTGCCCCCCCCCCAAAATAAAAATAAAAGTTCCACGGGGTGAACATTACAATGAGTTGATGTTGGTAGTGAATTAGAGAGGAGCACCCGCTGTGGTGCGTCTGTACTTACAGGCTGAGCTGTCTGAGAGTCGGCCTTAAAGAACAAACGACAGACATGAATGAGTGAACCAACGTTCCCCTGACACCCCAAACACATCTGCTGCATCGCCCATTCGCTCTACCGGGAGACGGTACCGGTGAGCTGGGGCTGCTTTTGAGTTCCACACCAGTTGTGCTTCTAAGCAAACTGAGCTGGTACCAGAGGGTCATGTGACACGTTACAGATCACTGATTGGCCAATTCCAGCATGAAAGGAACATCCTGCATTGCACAACATCCGAGCTACTCAGTTTGGTTCATTCAGTCATCATCAATCACTAAAATCTAAATAAACAGAAGTAACGCAATGCAGTGAAAATGTTTTAAATAATTATGTGTTTTATTCCAGCAGTAGAGCCGTTCTGGGATCGTTAACCGGAAAATTGTTAACCGGAACATCGTTAATGTGACGGGAGACTCACCGACCACATGTCCCAGGGTACCGCAGTCTGAAAGGACCAGAGCACACGTTTTAGACACAGCCTGCCTTACATCACCTGTACACCTGTCAGATCATTCACCCGTCTGTCAGATCAATCCCCTGTGCAGGTGCGTACGGCTAAAAGCTAACTAGAGGCTAACTGAAGGCTAACCAAAGGCTAACTAGAGGCTAACTGCAGGTAAAGTGGGCGTGAACCTGTGGGATTGGAGAAACGCTGTCATCAGGTTGAAAAGCATCAAAGTCCAGGTCGAGCAGAGATTCTCCAGGTCGCTCGTTGGGCTGAGGACAACAACAGCAAGGTGTTTACAACAGGTGAGCACAACGTGTGTGTGTGTGTGTTGGCTCACACACCTGCGATGGAGACGGCGCAGGTAAAAACTCTCCCCCAAACAGGTCGATGATCTGCTCCTCTGCCACCTCCTTTGTGGGCGTGGCCTTGGGGGGAGGCGGCACTGGCGGTCCCTTTCTCAGCTGCCAAACAACGCAGAGACTGACGTGAACAGCTGGGAGAGGTGGGCGGAGCCTCAAGTTCATTGAACACGTGTCTATAAGCAGAGACGACAGCTCCATCACATAGCTTCAGTTGCCGTGATGTCACTGTTTCTGTTCACGCCACACGTGTGACCCCCCGCCCACCGTTAGAGGTTACTACAGTTCAGCGCCGCCTCACTCCGGTCCAGAGGTTTCAGGTTCACACGCGGCGTTTGGGGGTCTGGGTCTGGACTGAGAAAACAGCACCAGAGTTTCTTTGGAGGCAGACTAAGAGCCTTCTGCTCAGGGGGTCTTGGCTCACACATGTTCACACCTGTCCAGGTAAACATACTCATCAGACCCGGCCTTCACACGATGCGTGAATCTTGACAGAGATTGATCACTTATTGCTTTTAACTCCACCAGCACTCAATAAAAAAGGGTTTTAATACTGTTGTTATAGTGTATATCCACCAGGTGGAGTCTATCTGGAGCTAGCTAGCAGTTAGCTAACTGTTAGCTAACAGTCAATGAGTTGGTGCTAGCTCATTAACTTATACGTTGGATGAGTCTGTTTCAGAAACACATTTTAAAACATCACAGACATGTACTATATACACACATCACATGACACTGAAAGTCAGATCTCATCACCATGACAGCCTCTATTAGGTATTTAACAACGACTGTTATATACCAATGATGGTGTTATATACCAACGACGTTGTTATACACCAACGACGGTGTTATACACCAACGACGGTGTTATACACCAACGACGGTGTTATACACCAACGACGGTGTTATACACCAACGACGGTGTTATACACCAACGACGGTGTTATACACCAACGACGGTGTTATACACCAACGACGGTGTTATACACCAACGACGGTGTTATACACCAACGACGGTGTTATACACCAACGACGGTGTTATACACCAACGACGGTGTTATACACCAACGACGGTGTTATACACCAACGACGGTGTTATACACCAACGACGGTGTTATACACCAACGACGGTGTTATACACCAACGACGGTGTTACACAGTGCGCCCTCGTTCTTTGCAGTTGATGCGTTCCAGGAACCACACGCAATTAAGGAATCCGTGATCGAAATAGCAATCTATTTATTTTATTATTTACAGTAATTTAAACGTTTCTGAACCCCCCCATACTGATATTAAACCAACTTCTATCTGTATTACCTTTTCCCACACTCTGATGGACTGTTTAAAACACTTTTGTGTCTCACGGAAGTCTGAGACTGACAGAACTTAGTGCACTTCCAGATGCCGTCAGCCAATAGAATGCACGTACGGTATCACATGGCTGCGTACCAAAAATGCGCAATGAGGTGGAATCGCGAGCGTTGATGCGCGAGGGCGCACTGTATACCAACAATGGTGTTATATACCATCGCTGGTGCTACATACTATACAGTCACACAGACAGGAAGTGATGTCACATGTTCACTCACCAATTAACAGACAAACGTGTGGGGAAAAGAACAGAGAGTTACTGAGAAGTTTCAAAGTCGACTGAATGAAGGAAATACATGGAACACTGTCTTGTTGATCAATATCTATTAATATGATCAATCGCTGTGATCTATTTGCAATTTATCTCTTGCTATTATTTATAAATCACTTTGATCTGTTTATCTCAATGTATCATTTAATATTATCTATCAATCACTGTGATCTATCACAAAGATTCAATCACTGTAATCAATCAATCAATCCATAAACTCAGCCATGATGATTCATCAGTCAACAAAATCTCTCACTCTAATCCAGGCAATCACTAAAATCTATTACTGTGATCCATCAATCACTATGATCGATAACTCCTGCAGTAAAGACTGATCCAAACTTCTATTCCAGTCGGGCTTGGGCTAGTCGGGCTTGGACTAGTCGGGCTTGGAGTAGTCCGATTTGGACTAGTCGGTTTTGGACTATTTGAGCTTGGACCTACCTGGGCAGGTGACTTGGGCCGCGGGGGACCAGGTGATACTGGGCGGAGCATGTGATTGGAGCTGGCATCTGGACTCTCAGGCGGAGACTCGTCTTCAGGGGGTGACGGAGTTCTGGCGAGTCGCAGCGGTCCGGAGTCACTGCCAGGAACGGGTGAGCAGGACCAGGTTAGCATTCTGCTATCATAGCTTCATGTCAAAGATGACTTTATCCTTTTGTGCACTCATCACAACTAAACAAACAGCTAGCATGTTAGCGCTAGTTGTTTTAAAAAGTATAGCATTTGCCGTTAGTTGTTTTCAGGAGGCTAACATGGAGCATTAATTGTTTTAATCAGGCTAGATATAACTTTAGTTGTTTTCCCCAGATTAGCGTGTAGCTTTAGTCACTCTAGCTGGTTTCACTAGAATTCTGAGATTTCAAGCTTCAATTAAATTCGATAAGAATGATCTGAAGCCTGACCTGAAGCCTGATCTGAAGTGTGATGTGAAGCATGATCTGAAGCGTGATCTGAATCTGACGCGTGATGTGAAGCGTGATCTGAGGTTTGATCTTAAACCTGATCTGAAGCGTAATGTGAAGCCTGATGTGAAATCTGATCTGAAGCCTGGTTGAAGTGTGGTCTTAAGCCTGACCTGAAGCCTGATGTGAAGCGTGATCTGAAGCGTGATGTGAAGCGTGATCTTAAGCCTGATCTGAAGTGTTATCTGAAATGTGATCTGAAACAGGACAGCAGTGTGATATGATGTCTGTCCATTAGTCACCTCGGGGCTCCCTGGATGGTGAACATCTTGTCCGAGTGCTGCTCTGCCAGGCTGGTCATCACTTCATAGAGCTGCCGACACACCTTCAGAGACAGAAGCGAGGCAGCCAATCAGCAATCAGTTTGTCCCACACACAGACACCTGGTCAGGTAGCGTGTGCATCGGTTTGTCTGGAGGACGTTTCCTCACCAGGGAGATCTCACGGTGAAACTTGGCCTCCAGGTTGGTCACGCTCTTGAAGGTGCTGATGTAGAAGCCAACCCGGCTGCAGGGAGGACAGACTGGTCAATGGAGGTGTGTGTGTGTGTGTGTGTGTGTGTGTGTGTGTGTGTGTGTGTGTGTGTGTGTGTGTGTGTGTGTGTGTGTGTGTGTGTGTGTGTGTGTGTGTGTGTGTGTGTGTGTGTGTGTGTGTGTGTGTGTGTGTGTGTGTGTGTGTGTGTGTGTGTGTGTGTGTGTGTGTGTGTGTGTCTTCCACTCACCTGTCCCACAGACTGGGCAGTTCGTTCTGCAGACTAGCATTGAGCTCGTCAAACACCCGCTGGGCCTTCCTCAGCTCATCCTCAGCCTGCAGATGACACATGACCATGTGACTCCTCCTCCAGATGCACGTTCACCTACTGACTCTCACCCATCACGTCCAATCACAGACCAGCGGACTCACCTTCATCATCTTGCGATCGTTCTTCAGCCCAGAGATCTGCAGGGTTTCCACGTGATGACGAGCGCTGTCATAGTCGATCAGCTTCCGACTTCTCTTGGCCACGAGAGTCTGACGCAACACATGTGATATGCTCCATGTGAGCAGATACACGTTAGCTCACACGGCTAGATGTTAGCTAACACAGCTGGATGTTAGCTGACATGAATAGATGTAACCTATTACTACCACAGACATCAGTAGTCAGAGCCTGGCACTAACGGCGGCGCTGTGGTGTTGTTACCTTGAGGTCGGGGAACTGCAGCAGGTACCCGTCCAGGTTCAGCAGCGTGGAGTCCACCAGTTTGTTATGGAAGTCTTCCCACAATGCATCACAGTCCTGCAGCAACACCCAAGCCAACATGTCAAAGAGTTGCTGTCAGACTGGAGACAGTCCCAGTGGTCTGTAGGCTAACGTGGCTACGTGGAGCGACGGTGGCCCTCCGTTAGCGGATGCGGCTAGGTGTTAGCTAACAAGTGGTGGTGTTTGTGTGAGGCGTTCAGGTGCCGACCTTCCCAATGGTCAGAACGTCGTCTTTCCCGTGCCAGTCCGGTTCGTAGACTTCGTGCAGTGACTGCGTCAGGTTGATGGACGCCTGCTGCATCCCTGCAGGAGCACAGACGTTAGCGTTAGCACGGTTAGCACGATCACATGACGTAAGTACAACCCAATGCAACCTTCACGTGCATGCACCCGTCTGAGGGGTGGCGCTCACCTTTGATGGCCACCATGTAGGACTTCATCTCCCTCTGCAACCGCGAGCCTTCAGACTGACAGAAGAAGATTTGTTTCATCAAGGTGTCGCACTTTGATGATGTCACAGCCAACACAAGCTTTCACATCACGGTTAGCGTCAGGTCACAGGTCACAGCTCTCACCTCCTGCCTCCTGAAGTTGAGGACCACCTGCTCAAACTGCTCATCTTTGGTCTCGTCTGCTTTGCCCAGCTTCTGCAGCACCTGAGGAGGGATGGGGTGAACTTCAGTCAGACCAGCAGCACCAGTGACCTCCAGCTCAGGTCACATGGCAGCTCTGGGGGGGGGGGTGATCTGATCACACAAATATCTGCAGGATTGATCCTCAGATCAGAACCTCCTGATTGGTCGTGCTGATGGAGACGCTGGTGATGACACGAGCTGATTGGTGGAGGTCACTGCTGTCCTCAGGTGTTCAGCACGTGTCTCCACCAGGTGCTGCTGTTTCCTCCACACCTTTTCTCCCCCATAATGCACTGGGTGACAGCTTTACTCATTCATGTGTGTATCAGGTTCACAGAAGTCACTGGAAACAGTTCAGCTCCAGTAATCAGATTACTTTAGTCCTCGTTGGCTGATACATTCAAAAGGTAATCTGATTACTTTTATCACCACTAATTACTTCATTACCAAATATACATATACATTACATACGTGTAATTATACATCATACACGTTTAGAACACAGTATTTATGTAGTATTTATATAGTATTTGTATGTATGTATACATACATCACTTCTATAATCAGTATCGATTGATTGATCGGTTGAGCAGGTGATCTGGGGTCAGACGTGACGTCATCACGCCTCCCCCTCGCGCCAGCCGTGCATCAGGAACTCGTTTCTGAGCGTTTGTGTCACAAACCGCCAAACACGCGCCAGACACGGTTTACCGCAGCGTGACGTCACCACCGCTCACGGCTAATCTGTCATCGGTCCGTTCAGCCAATCACAACGTCCCCTTCTGACGATTTAACGGATTTAGCAGATTCAGAATACACGATGACGTTACGTGACCACCGACATGATGATGATGATGATGGTGATGGTGATGATGATGATGATGACGTTAGGGACGCAGCTGATAGCAGAGGGTCCGGAGGCCTGCATGCTCCGACCGGATCCTCCTTCTCCTCCACCTGTTCTCCTCCTCCTCCTCCTCCTTCATCATCACTCCCACGTCTTCATCATCTTCATCATCATCTTCATCGTCAGCCCTTACCTTCTCCTGCGCGCGGTTCAGACGCTTCTGCACGTTTTTAGCGAAGATTCCCGTTTTGATCTCCGCCATGATGACCGACCGCAGAGAGAGAGGGAGGGGGGAGAGAGAGGGAGGGGGGAGAGAGAGGGAGGGGGGAGAGAGAGGGAGGGGGGAGAGAGAGACAGAGGGAGAGAGAGAGAGAGGGAGAGAGAGAGGGAGGGGGAAGGAGGAGAGAGAGGGAGGGGGGAGAGAGAGGGAGAGGGAGGGGGGAGATTAACGGAGAGAGTTGACAGGTGGGGGAGGGGTGTGTGTAGGGGGCGTGGCTTTAGCCGTCAGCTGATTGGATTGTTTTTCTGAGACGCTTTAAGATGAGCGTGTATTTAAGTGACGTCATGGCGTCTCCTCAGCTGTGCATCGGAGGGATGGGGGGGCGGAGCTTATGGCCTCAGGTGCCGTTATTCTTCATTCAGCCATTCAACGTGAGGCCCGCGGGCCGAGGTGGTCTCTCAGGGATCCTGGAATCCTCATTCAAACTGATCAATAGCTCAGTTATTGATCGATGGACTCATCAGTTCACAGTGTTCATGTTCTGTATGAACTTTGTTCTCTGTCATCAGAATATCTGACGCCCCCATTGGCTGCAGGGAGGAACAGGAAGTGATGTAAAATACAAGTCAAACTGATAATTTAATTGATGAGCAATCAATAAGAGAGTCACATGACCATAAACCCCTAGGACTCAGCTCTGTGTAGCCATGTTAGCCAACATGCTAACAATTAGCCATATCAGCTAACAGGAGCGGGTTCACCTGCAGCCTCCAATCAGATGGAAATAAAACAGAGTCATCTGCAAACGTACCATCGAGTCGCCAAACATCTCACAACGTCACCGTGGAACCTGAACGCTTGAGCTCTAAGGGTCCCTGAGCCCTGGGACCTGGGGCTCTAAGGGCCCCTGGACCAGCAGGGTGTGACGGGAGGTCCTACCTGCAGTAGGTGGGGGCCAAACCTGCAGCTCATAGACGACGTGGATCCAACCACCAGGAAGTCCTGGAAGGAAAACATCGTCTGTGAGGAACAGGAAGTCCAAGGCCTCTCTGGACATTCCAAAGACCAGAGGTCCTGCTATCCTGGGGGGCTACCAGTGATCCTGGGGGGCCACTAGCAATCCTGGGGGGTCACCAGCTGCCTAACGGGAATCAGAAAGCCTCAGGCCCCGTCCACACGATGACTTTTGTGTTGCGTTTACTCCTTCCGTCCCCACGACAACGCAGATATCCGGAACGAAAACGCAACTTTTTAAAAACTCTGGGTCTGCGTTGTCGTGGTGACGGCATGTCCGCAACTTTTTACAAACGCTGACGTCTTTCCTGCGACGAAAACCGCTGTGACGTCATATTTATGGGCCCGTGTGTTGTGACACCAAAACATGGAGGATTCCTATTGGATAATAGGATATTTGACTCAATACTGCCACCACATGGTTTGTCATGCTTATAGCCGTCTTCAAAACGCACTGCTGCGTTTACGTGTGGACGGGGATTTTTTTGAAAACGCTGTCGTGTGGACGCGAATCGTTTTCGATGCGTTTTTAAAAAGTTCAGTTTTTTTAAAAATCCGTCATCGTGTGGGCGGGGCCTAAGTGTGAAGACAGCGTGGCAGCAGGTGAAGAACTGGGGAATGGGCTGAGGTTCCTCAGGAACGCTGCAGGAAGCTGATGACTCAACGCAGGTGTGACCACGAGACGGTCTGAACCCAAAGAAGGTTCTGAATAGAAACAAATAGAACCAAACAGAACTAAATAAAAAACAAATAGAAACAAACAGATCTAAATAGAGACAAATAGAACTAAATAGAACCAAACAGAACTAAATAGAACCAAACAGAACAGTCCTGAACAGAACTAAATAGAACTATAACGTTAACATTTCTAAATGTGTTCAGACGAATTTATTTGAAGGAATTGATTCTGTATTTACTAATCAATCATTCTGCTGAACCCGTTGGTCATGATGGGAACCAGAACCTGGTCCAGACTGGAGGTGATCCTCAGGTAACGCCTGACGTCCACCAGCAGGGGGCGTGCTGATGTCATCTTCTGAGGACGCTCCATCTGCTGTGATTAAAACCAAAATTAATTCACACCGACGGAGTGTCTCCTCCACGTCAGGTGATGATGATGACACTGCTGAGTCATCACTGAATCAGGGACTCTTCCTCCTCCTCCTCCTCCTCGTCCTTGTCGTGACGTTCTTTCAGGAGGAAACACCACCAACAGTTCCTCTGAGGGAATACCTCTGGAGGGAGGGGTCAGCTCAGGCTATAACTACAGCTACACTGCACACAGGAGCTAGACTGACCCTGTCCAGCTCCGACAGAACCAGCACAGCCAGCAGGACCAGACACAAGACCACTGCACGAGACCAGTCCACCAGCGCCAGTCCAGCAGAAGACCACAGCCAGCAGGACCAAGGAGGACCAGAACCATCACCAAGACCAGAATCTAACGGATTTTTAATTGGACTGTTTCTCGTCTGAAAGCAGAAACGCTCTTCTGATGCCACTGCTGGACTCTGCTGAGTCTGAGACCTGGTCCTGAGTCTGAGACCTGGTCCTGAGTCTGAGACCTGGTCCTGAGTCTGAGACCTGGTCCTGAGTCTGAGACCTGGTCCTGAGTCTGAGACCTGGTCCTGAGTCTGAGACCTAGTCCTGAGTCTGAGACCTGGTCCTGAGTCTGAGACCTGGTCCTGAGTCTGAGACCTGGTCCTGAGTCTGAGACCTGGACCTAGTCCTGAGTCTGAGACCTGGTTCTAGTCCTGATCCCAGTGTGCTCCGTTCCTACCGACCCTACCATGTCTCCTCTGCTGGCCGTGTTCCTCTTCACGGCAGGCAGTCTTGGCGTTGACGCCTCTCCGATGGTCTCCGCCAAGGCATCCCCACTTCAAGAGGCGGAGCCACCCTCGGACTGTCCGTCCTGCGCTCTCCCCCAGGTGAGGAAGAACTCGTCTTCGTCCGGGGGCCAGGACGACATGGTGGAGGCGGTGAAGCGCCACATTCTGGACATGCTGCACCTGAGCGCGCGGCCCAACCTGACCCAGCCGGTCCCCCGCGCCGCGCTGCTCAACGCCATCAAGAAGCTGCACGTCGGGCGCGTGGCTGCAGACGGCAGCGTGGAGATCCAGGAGGAGGACCGGGGTCCTGACCCCTCAGCTGATGCTCCCTCTGAAATCATCACCTTTGGAGAACCAGGTGAGGCAGCTCAGGTGACTCCACTAGCATGTCTGTCAGAAAGCTAATGACAGCTGATGAGCTACGCTAACACAATGTATTTAGATCACAGAGTCTGTCAACGTGACTCAGGCTAATGCTAACATGCTAGCCAGGTGAAACCAAGCGGGTTTGTGCTGGTTGAGATGATAAACCAGTCCTGAAGGATCTGATTCGTGTCAGTTTGACAGCAGAATGCTAATCTGTTTAGCCTGTTGCTAACATCCTGAAGTCAGTTTCAGCATCACATCGTGGGTCGAAACGTGGATGGTCCGAGTTCTCAGAGGTCACATGATCACTGACTTGTTTACACACCTTTAAATGGAGGATATTCCTTCTGTTTCCATGGCAATACATGTCTGTGTTGACTGGAGGGATGTGGTGAGGTGAGACAGAGGGAGAGAGAGACTGATAGGTGGTTTAAAAGCAGCGCTCAGGTGAGACACACCTGCCTCTTAAAGAGAACGTGAGGTGGATTCTGATTGGTTGGATTCATTTTGAGAGACGCCTAATGATTAATAAACCCAACCCGGGTTTGTCTTTGCGTCCTCACCCAATGGAGGTGGACACGCCCCTCACGCCATAAGCGCCAGGTGTGGAGGAGACGACTGATGTGATGCTGGTGGTTAGCATCAGGTGTGGGTTTCCTGAGCGTCTCCACAGGTCGGCTGCTCTCAGGTCAGTTTGGCGTGTCACTCCGGAGGTGCGGTGGCACCTGACCTCTGTCTGGCTCCACCGATTGGCTCCAATCCCATTGCCTTCAGGGTGTTTCTGGCTGTGGCGCTGATCAAATATTAGCTCCTCCTTGTTCGCTGCTCGCTGTGGCGGCCATATTGATTTGTGCCGAGACTGGGGGTGCCTCTGTGGGGTTCTAGTGGCAACCCCCCAGCAGTGAACCTGATCCTGACGTTCACTCTAGAGCAGATGAATGAGTTCTTCAACTCCTTCCTCTTATAGGATCTCAGAACGTTTTGCAACGTTTTGGACTTTTGGGGGGGGGGGCAGCTGCAAGGTTCTCAGTGGAACAGCACGTGACCAATCACTGCTGGCCTCTCATAAATGTACAGAACGTCTTTGTGCTATAAATAGTGTTGTGCTGAAGGCCCCTCGAGCGGGAGGATGGCCGGGGGGGGGGCACTGTGAGTGAGAGGGGGGGGCACCGCGAATGGGCTGAATAATCTCCTATTCACACGGATCTGGGCCTCTAATTATTGGGGGGCCTTGTTAGCGTTCAGACCAGACCTTTTCTTTTTTTAGAGCCGCGGCTCCTGGCGGGTATATTTAGCGGCGGCGGCTTCATTGATCAGTCGGGACATTTTTCCTGTTCATTCAGTCAAATGACAGCTGGACAAAAGAGACGGGACACGAATGTCACGGCGCTTCGTTTCCACGGCGACACACAAAACGTTTCTCATCAGGTTCCACCTCAGGAGCCCCGGCAGGAACAGGCGTTCATGTCACAGCGCCTTCGGCCCGTCGGGGGTCGTGTGGTCGGGGGTCATGTGGTCGTGTAGTTTGAATGTGGGGTCGAAGAGCCTCAGTTCACGAGTCAACGTGGAATCATTTTTTCTTTCTTCACTAAAAGTGTTTTGATCTCGTTTTGGTCGTATTTTAGTCTCCCTCTCATCTCTCTTTATCACTATTGATGATGTCATCGCAGATGGTGTTAAATGACGTCGTCACCTGATCGGATTGGCTCACCTGATTAATGCTGGCTAATGTGCTAATATGCTAACGTGCTCCCTGGGCTCTTTCCTGCAGGCGTGGCGGTGAACTCGGTGACCTTTGACATCTCGATGGAGGCGTCCGAGTCGCTGTTGGTGGAAGAGGCTAACGTCTGGATCTTCCTGAAGGTATCCGGGGGCAACCGGGCGAAGGGGAAGGTGATGCTGCGGCTGCTGCCGCTTCACAGTGAGGAGGCGGGCGTGTCGGAAAAGATGGTGGACGCTCGCCGCAGCGGCTGGCACGCCCTCGCCGTCCCCCGCAGCCTCCAGACACTGCTGGATGGCGGCGGACGCTCACTGGGCCTGGAGGTGTCCTGCCCGCTGTGCGCCGAGGCGGGGGTCTCGCCCGTCCTGGCGCCGACCGACGCGGCACAGGTTCAGAGTCACCGGCCGTTCCTCACAGTGGTGGTGCGAGCGAAGGAGGAGGCGACGCAGCGGCGAGCCAAACGGGGGCTGGAGTGTGACGGGAAAACACACGTGTGCTGCAAACGGCAGTTCTACGTCAACTTCAGGGACATCGGCTGGAACGACTGGATCATCGCCCCGGCCGGTTACCACGCCAACTACTGCGAAGGCGACTGTCCCAGCCATGCGGCGAGCATCAGCAGCTCCTCCCTGTCCTTCCACTCCACCATCATCGCTCACTACCGCATGCGGGGCCACGCCCCCTTCCAGAGCCTCCGGTCCTGCTGCGTGCCGACGCGCCTCCACCCCATGTCCATGCTGTACTACAACGAGGAGCAGAAGATCATCAAGAAGGACGTGCAGAACATGGTGGTGGAGGAGTGTGGCTGCTCCTAACCGCCCCACCTCCCATCAGCCCCCTCTGCTGACCCTCAGGGGCCGGGCGGCGTGTTTCCTGTCAGGAGAGACTCGTCCACATTGGAACGACCCCACAATTCTATGCAACGCGTCGTCACGGCGTCTGTCGTCACAGCGTCCGTCGTCATGGCGTCATGGCATCACACCCGCTGTTTCCTACTGTTGTAGGAAACATGAGGAACGTTCTGGGGGGTTCCACTGGGGGTGGGGGGTCGTTCTGGAGGATACCACTGGGGGAGAACTCTCTGGTTCCTGGAAAGCCAAAGATGTTCAGTCAAACTGATCCATCAGTGAACTGAAAACACGACGTGGCGTTTCATCTGTTTTTAGTTGTTTCTTCATTGTAAAAAAAAGTTTGTATAATTTATTCTCTTTTTTAAATGCATCAGTAAACAAATTGTTTGTCAACAATGTCGTCTGACTTTTCATTTCTATTAAAAAGCAGAGAAAACCTCTTCAGTCCGATGTCCATCCGACATGACAGAAAAGTATCTACAGAGATCATGTGACACAAAGACTCCTTTACTGGACCCCCGTCTGGAACCAGTGGTCGTGGTTCTAGACGGGGTGTCCCAGAGGTCTAAGGTCTAACGTGATTGGTTCTGTCTCAGCTCTCAGCAGACGTTGGACCAGCTGAATGTGATCCTGTTTCTGTTCTGCTGTGACCTCGTTCTGACCCAACGGTCGCCTCGCTCTGCTGGTACCAAACCCAGTCCTGCTCTGAGGTGGTCCACGCTGCCATGTTAGTGAAAGAGCCTCACAGAGCGGTGCAGCCGGTTGGCACGACGACGCTCTGTTTGTTCGCTGACCTATAAACCACTGAAGGAACACAGAGATGGCTGCCGAGGCTAAGCCGGGCCGGTCTCTCGTGCAGTCGTCTGAACTGATCCCAGACCTGTAGCGGTTGTTTCAGTGGCCCTGAACAGACACCGATGTGTGCGTCTGGCCTGTGATTGGCTGGCCAGCGTCCCAGGTGGCCTTTACCTTTGCCCCAGTGCACGGTGGTGAATGGTGAGCAGGTATCACCTCGTTCACTGTGACAGATAAATAACCAAACACCCCTCCGCCAACGACCAACAGTCAAAAGTCAGTCAACTTGATCCAAAATCATTCACCAACCGCCAGGATCCAAGGTTTAGGGACCTGTAACACGTTTAAACACCGATGGAAGCCCCCCCCTAAGTAGAACTGATGTAGAACACATGATTCATGTGACCTAGAGGGATGCTGTTTGTGTTGCTATGGGAACCCACACTGGATAATTCTCTCACAGATGGAGCTCAGTCCAGAAGATCTGCAGTGGTTTCCTCCAGGACTACTGATGGACGTCAGGCGTGTGCAGACTGATGGACGTCAGGCGTGTGCAGACTGATGGACGTCAGGCGTGTGCAGACTGATGGACGTCAGGCGTGTGCAGACTGATGGACGTCAGGCGTGTACAGACTGATGGACGTCAGGCGTGTGCAGACTGATGGACGTCAGGCGTGTGCAGACTGATGGACGTCAGGCGTGTGCAGACTGATGGACGTCAGGCGTGTACAGACTGATGGACGTCAGGCGTGTGCAGACTGATGGACGTCAGGCGTGTACAGACTGATGGACGTCAGGCGTGTACAGACTGATGGACGTCAAGCGTGTACAGACTGATGGACGTCAGGCGTGTACAGACTGATGGACGTCAGGCGTGTACAGACTGATGGACGTCAGGCGTGTACAGACTGATGGACGTCAGGCGTGTACAGACTGATGGACGTCAGGCGTGTACAGACTGATGGACGTCAGGCGTGTACAGATTGTTCAACGGTTGAACTCTGCTACAAAACTCATGACCAGAATTAAAAAGCATGTCTGACTGTTGAAGCGAGTTTGGTTCTCAGGTGGACAAAGTGGATCCAGGAGTCTGAGTCATGAAACATCTCTGAACTGAAGTGAACCCGACCTCAGATCAGCTCAACAAACACAGAGTTTATTACAGGTCCAGTGACGAGTGTTAATGGAGGGCAGAGAGATACTGGAACCCAGTCTGACAGGAGGAGACTGAACAAACACCAGAGTTCATTCACCAGCCACACGGAGTAACTGTAGTGCAATGCTGGGAGGAGGGTCACTGCACTGGTTTAACTGGAGGGTAGAGAGACACTGTACTGGTTTAACTAAAGAGTAAGGGGTCACTGCACTGGTTTAACTGGAGGGTAGAGAGACACTGTACTGGTTTAACTAAAGAGTAAGGGGTCACTGCACTGGTTCAACTGGAGGGTAGAGAGACACTGTACTGGTTTAACTAAAGAGTAAGGGGTCACTGCACTGGTTCAACTGGAGGGTAGAGAGACACTGTACTGGTTTAACTAAAGAGTAAGGGGTCACTGCACTGGTTTAACTGGAGGGTAGAGAGACACTGTACTGGTTTAACTAAAGAGTAAGGGGTCACTGCACTGGTTTAACTGGAGGGTAGAGGGTCATTGTACTGGTTTAACTAAAGAGTAAGGGGTCACTGCACTGGTTTAACTGGAGGGTAGAGGGTCACTGTACTGGTTTAAGTGTCACTGCACTGGTTTAACTGGAGGGTAGAGGGTCACTGTACTGGTTTAACTAAAGAGTAAGGGGTCACTGCACTGGTTTAAGTGGAGGGTAGAGGGTCACTGTACTGGTTTAACTAAAGAGTAAGGGGTCACTGCACTGGTTTAAGTGTCACTGCACTGGTTTAACTGGAGGGTAGAGGGTCACTGTACTGGTTTAAGTGTCACTGCACTGGTTTAACTGGAGGGTAGAGGGTCACTGTACTGGTTTAACTAAAGAGTAAGGGGTCACTGCACTGGTTTAACTGGAGGGTAGAGGGTCACTGTACTGGTTTAAGTGTCACTGCACTGGTTTAACTGGAGGGTAGAGGGTCACTGTACTGGTTTAACTAAAGAGTAAGGGGTCACTGCACTGGTTTAAGTGGAGGGTAGAGGGTCACTGTACTGGTTTAACTAAAGAGTAAGGGGTCACTGCACTGGTTTAAGTGTCACTGCACTGGTTTAACTGGAGGGTAGAGGGTCACTGCAATGGTTTAACTGTCAGTGCACTGGTTTAAATCGAGGGTAGGGGGTCACTGCACTGGTTTAACTAAAGGGTAAGGGGTCACTGCAATGGTTTAACTCTCACTGCACTGGTTTAAATCGAGGGCAGGGGGTCACTGCACTGGTATAAGGTATGAAGGTACAGTTTGAGACACCACCTGCCGGAAACAAATTCCTTGTCTGTTTTTCAACAAACAATGGCCAATAAAACTGATTCTGATTCTGATAACTGTCAAGGCACTGGTTTAACTAAAGAGTAGGGGGTCACTGCACTGGTATAACTGGTGAAGCCATGGGTCACTGCAATGGTTTAACTGGTGGGTAGGAGTTCACCTGGGTAGGGGGTCACTGCACTCGTCTGCACTGTTGCTCAGTTGCTCTGCAGGCACCACACCAGGAGTATCGTAGGTCAGTATTTGACCTTGAGGACTGGACCGGGGTCACCGTCCCCTTTATGTCTGCAGGGGGGAAGAGCCTCTGCTGGGCGTCCTGGTGACGCCACCCGGTGGGTGGATGCAGGAAGCTGTTCTGATATCAGGCTCCAGGTCTGGAATCAGACCCAGATTTCTCATTTAAAATGAGAAAAAACACCCTGTACTCCTCAAATTCCAGTGCCTCTGATCTCCGTGTAATATTTGATGTGTAAGGCTTCCTGTCAGGATTTGTGAATGTCTCTCCTCTGAGGAGCCAATCAGCAGCTTGTGCGTGACAGTGACATCACTGTGAAGGTTTATTTTTGCAGGTGAGGTGTTGGTCATGGAGGCAGCGATGTGTGAATGTGCAGACGGACCGCGAGGACGGAGGATGTCCAGAGAAACGTGATGAGAGCTGGAGGACGGTCATGTGAGTCGAACGGAGGATCTATTTTTTGTGTGTGGGAGGCTGCAGGACACGTCAGTGCTGCTCGCTGAGGGAAGGCCTGATAACCTCGACACCACCTCCACCACAAACTGTTACTCCATCCGCGAGCACAGACTCACTGCTGCTATTCAGAGACGTTCACCCCCACAGCTCCACTCAGAGTTCAGGCGTCAGGACGCTCAAACAGGAACACCAACACCAGCGAGAACGTCACGTCTCCACAAACCTGGAGTCAGACCCTCAAGAAGACGAGATCCTAAAAACACACAGCAGCCGGTCTGTAGACGGTCCGGTTCACCGACAGGAACACCGCCTCCAGCAAACAGGGAGACAGGCAGCGTCCATTAAACCGTTGTGTCGCATTATAGCGTCTCATAGAGCAGTCATTACACCAGAGCAGTCATTACACTATAGAGCAGTCATTACACTATAGAGCAGTCATTACACTATAGAGCAGTCATTACACTAGAGAGCAGTCATTACACTAGAGAGCAGTCATTACACTATAGAGCAGTCATTACACTATAGAGCAGTCATTACACTATAGAGCAGTCATTACACTAGAGAGCAGTCATTACACTAGAGAGCAGTCATTACACTATAGAGCAGTCATTACACTATAGAGCAGTCATTACACTATAGAGCAGTCATTACACTATAGAGCAGTCATTACACTATAGAGCAGTCATTACACTATAGAGCAGTCATTACACTATAGAGCAGTCATTACACTATAGAGCAGTCATTACACTATAGAGCAGTCATTACACTATAGAGCAGTCATTACACTATAGAGCAGTCATTACACTAGAGAGCAGTCATTACACTAGAGAGCAGTCATTACACTATAGAGCAGTCATTACACTATAGAGCAGTCATTACACTATAGAGCAGTCATTACACTA
Source organism: Antennarius striatus (assembly GCF_040054535.1). Taxonomy (NCBI): domain Eukaryota; kingdom Metazoa; phylum Chordata; class Actinopteri; order Lophiiformes; family Antennariidae; genus Antennarius; species Antennarius striatus. Next base: position 20,878,438 of record NC_090793.1, on the reverse strand, counting down.
TAGAGCAGTCATTACACTATAGAGCAGTCATTACACTAGAGAGCAGTCATTACACTATAGAGCAGTCATTACACTAGAGAGCAGTCATTACACTATAGAGCAGTCATTACACTATAGAGCAGTCATTACACTAGAGAGCAGTCATTACACTATAGAGCAGTCATTACACTATAGAGCAGTCATTACACTATAGAGCAGTCATTACACTATAGAGCAGTCATTACACTAGAGAGCAGTCATTACACTATAGAGCAGTCATTACACTATAGAGCAGTCATTACACTATAGAGCAGTCATTACACTAGAGAGCAGTCATTACACTATAGAGCAGTCATTACACTAGAGAGCAGTCATTACACTATAGAGCAGTCATTACACTATAGAGCAGTCATTACACCAGAGCAGTCATTACACTATAGAGCGGTCATTACACTATAGAGCGGTCATTACACTATAGAGCAGTCATTACACTAGAGAGCAGTCATTACACTATATAGCAGTCATTACACTAGAGCTAGTTAGCTGTACAGGTTTGAGGACTAGTTAGCTGGACTAGTCTCTCTGTTGGGATCAGACTACTCTCTTTCAGTCCTTCCTCGTCTCTGTTTGGGATCCTGTGGCGACTCCGTTTGTACAAACGCCCACAGAGTGAAGAATGAGTCATCTTCATCAGGAGGAGGACGAGCAGAGGGCCTCTGGTTTAAACAGCCATTCACTAACGGTTTGAAATTCTGCAGAATGGACCTTTAGTCCCATGAAGGAGGGAGGAGTGTGTCCAAAAACAGAGTGAAACACAAACACTCCAGAAGAGTCCGAAGCGTAGCCTGGAGAGACACACTGAAGGTTGTTGGACAAGAATTCACTAAAGAGGGAAGTGTGTGATGCAATGGTGATAAAGTCCTGGTGAACCCTCGGTGAACAGCGTTAATGTGGAGTCACTGAAACAGCAGACACCAGTTTAAATGTTCTGAGTTCTGCTGATTAAACCGTCCTGACAGCAAATTAAAATGTTATTCTGATCAATCTGAGAATGACTGAGGAACAGACACAAACAACTGTGACTGCTGGGCAATGATTGGTTGCTGAGGTTGTTGCTGAACTCTGGAGGGAAAGCATCAGAGGTGACGTCACCTGTTCCTCTGGTGCTGATAGGCTCTAAGTCTCAGCTGGAGGAGGTTCTGCCTTCTGCACCTCTGGTTTGATATGATGATAAAAATAATCAATAGGACTAATGGAAATGATTGATCACCACCATTTTCAGCAGGTGTTTTCATCTTAGTGTTTTGTTAGGGTTTCCCTGCAGAGGCACCAAAAGAAGAGCAGCGCCTCCCTCCGGAAAAACTGCGTCATTACAGCTCAGACTGACGGTTCAACTCACCCCAACCCCAACCCCAACCCCAACCCTAACCCCAACCAGATCAAACGTCATTATAGGATAAAACGGCATTAGTCAATACTTGATCACATTAGTAGACATTCATACAATCTGTCTGTCTGTCTGTCTGTCTATCTATCTATCTATCTATCTATCTATCTATCTATCTATCTATCTATCTATCTATCTATCTATCTATCTATCTATCTATCTATCTATCTATCTATCTATCTATCTATCTATCTATCTATCTATCTATCTATCTAGTTGTAGTACCATCTTTGACCACAGGGTGGGGGGCTAGTTTCCTCATTTCGATGGATAGAGGAAGAACTTCCCGTCAGAATGACGTCACTACTTAACGTTCTTAATGACGGGTATTTAATGAGTCTAATCTCTGTTTGATCCGTTCACATTATTTTTTCACATTAGATTCATTATTATTTGATAAAGTGTAACTGAAACGAGCACAATCGCGGGCCCCGCTGTGACACCGGAAGCAGATCTGCGTGGCTCTCACTTCCGGTTCCGGTTTGAAGAGGTTGTTGTATCTGCGTCCGACTGGTCGGAAGCTCGCGCCCCGTTCGGTTCTCCGGTCGCTGCAGTTCGTGTTGTGGGGATGTACCGACCCCCGAGCGGCCCGCCGCGGGGCCCCGGAGGCTCCTCCTTCCCGCCGCCGGCGTGGGGCTTCCCCCGGACCCGCTCGCCGTACGGGGGCTCCGGTTACCGGGGAGGGCCCACCCGCAGCGGCCACCCCTACCCCTACCGGGGACACTCCGACAGCCCGCCGGTGGGCCCCGGTAACGGATCCCGGGGGTTCCACACGCGGCGCCAGAGCGGCGCGTTCCGGCGGCCGGTCGGCCCCGCGCCCCGTCACGGACACCAGGTGAGACCCCCGTACCGGTGAGCTGACGTCACAGCCGTCAGGTCTGAACGGATCCCTGTTAGATTCTCCAGATCATCATTGATTGTTTGATTGATCAGGTCACGTGGTTCTGTTTCAGGCCGGAGCTCCAGACGCGCCGGTGGAGAAATACTTCAGCCCGTCGATGCTGCAGGACCCCTGGGTCGGCCTGAGGCCGGTGTCCGCGGCGGAGCGGCGGGGCCGGCGGTAAACAAGGCTGGGAACCAGCCACTGAGCATGCGCAGTCACCAGCTGGAAACCAACCACTGAGCATGCGCAGTCACCAGCTGGAAACCAACCACTGAGCATGCGCAGTCACCAGCTGGAAACCAACCACTGAGCATGCGCAGTCACCAGCCTGTTCAGGCAGCTCCAAAGCCTTCAGGGACTTTTTATGTTTTAACAAAATAATTTCAGCTGTTTTTAGACCTTTTTTCACGTTTTATTCAGAATGTTTGTTAAAAAAAACAAAGAAAATGTTCTTTTATTTTGTAAAATAAAAAGAAAGCAGATATTTTACATGAATTGCTTCTGTCTTAATGTTAAAGTCTGATCCAAGGGTCTTCATCAGTCCAGAAACTGAATCTCCTGTGGGGGGTCCTGACTGACTGGTGGTCTGAATGGGGGGGCGTCTATCAGATCACCTTTCACCTATCTACTATCAGGTCCTTTGAAACTGCCTAAAATAACAACTCAGTAGATTAACCCAGGTGATGTGTCTCAGGCTAATGACCCTCATTAGCATACACAGGTGAGGGTCACCTATGTATGCTAATGACCCTCATTAGCATACAAAGGCTCGGTGAAACTCGCATTTCAACGACCCCCCACCCCCCATTGACAATCGTTGAGGAGCCACACGGGTTTCGCCTATGGTCGTTGAAATGTGAATGGCACTGACCACAGCCCACATCGGTATCCTGAAACGAGTGTCCCTCTTCCTTGAGGGGGGGCAGACTGAGTCCTGTCCTGATGAATTGTCTCTTCTATGTTGATCCATGCTCCTGTGTAGTGGTGTTTGGTTGTTTGGTGTCCTTTATCTGAACATTCCCCCCCCACTCTGGTGTATGCAGTCTAAAGCAGCAGCTCCAGATGACGTGAGGAGGTTCTCCGCCTGCAGGGGGCGCTGGTGCCTTTACTGAGCCTCCGAACGGTTTTC